>NW_010390140.1:0-13382 GCF_000710305.1 Buceros rhinoceros silvestris | reverse complement strand
CATTCCTTACATTAATATTATCTTGTGATAAAATATAATTGTAGTCAAGAATTTTTAGGAGACATTATTATTACATTTCGGTACTACAAGTGAAAGACGTGGTAATGAGGAGGTGTATTAGCTGAAAGTACAAGAGAAAAATTATAAATGGAAGCAGCAGAGTATTTTCATTTTGAAATAGATTATTCACAACAAAGTGTGTTTCTCTTAAACTTGTTAGCTACCTGCTTTGGGGGGGATGTATATTTTTTTAATGGTTTTACAGAGACAGATAAAACAACTATTTTTTTCTTCCTGGAGTAGCTAGATAGCGTTTTAAGTAGGAAAACTTGACTTCTACCTCAGTTTTCACATACTTCTGTTGAAATTAAACTGCTTCAGAATAAGGTATTATTCTAAGCTAAGAAGCAAAAGTGTTTTTTTTAATTAGTAACATATAAAATATGAGTAAAATTAAAAAAAGAGATAATATATGATAGTTACCATTTACTGAGTGGTAAGGTACATTTAAGATATCTTATTTTAAATAGTCCGTTAGCACATAAGGCTGAAGACTGTTGGAAAAAAACCAAAGCACTACTGTTCTTCTGGACGTGTTCTGCATGTGTGTACATGATAGTCACACACAGGGATCAAATCAGTATAATCAAGAACAGAATAAACATCCCATATTTACCATTTAACTGAAACCTCAGTAAAAAATAACACATTACACCCAGTTTGCCGTAAAGCACCTCTTCCACAGAATTGGCAATGTACATGCAAAAGTAGTAACTGTACATATGAAAAGAGGAGAAACTGTCTTTATGTTTGCAATGGCATTTTGGACAAGGAAAGAAAATAAACCGTTTTTCACAGACCCTCCATTTTTTGTGCACACCCCAGTATACATGAAAAGAGACACTCCATATTTGAGAAAATAACTCTTCTCACATTATTTCTCATGCAGTAACCTTCCATAGTGTGTAGTGAACTAAAACTAGTGTTTCACAGAAATTTGTGTGCATGCTTGATTTGGGTCCCCTTGACTTTATATATTATGGTGAAGTTTCCTCTCATTTTCCCTGCTTAAAGCATAATTCTGAATCAAAACTTTTCTGTTATGGAAAAGGTAAACAAGTCCATTATAGTCTGAAAATTTAAAAATGGGGAAAAAACTGTTCGTTAACTTTGGACACTTGACTAGTTGCCTTGAAGTTTTACAGGAAATTTGTCCTTGTTCTTGAAAGAGAAGCTAGAGCTTTACAAACACAAAACCAGTCTAAAGGTAATGCAGGGAGAAAAATTGGAAATTGAAATGTCAGATGCACTTAGCGATCTCTCCATAAGAAGTCCATTCTCTGATTAAATTCTGAGCAGTTAGAACTTTGTGTGTTCAACGTACTTTTAGGACGGATTTATGACACTATGAGAAAAGGACCTGCTTAAGAGCTGAACCTAAGATGGTTTTGGTAGCTGTATTTTAATGAGTATTTCCTTCTTGAAAGCTCTGAGATACTGCTAAGTAGTTAAGTATTTTCAAGCCACCCTATCTGTAAAACTGAGGCACTGAAGAGAAAAACTGGGAATGTTTAATGGCCTTGAAAACATTATCTAAATCACCAGCCTCTTAACTGGATGTGAAATGTATTTAAGATGCTTGAAGTTTGATGCTGATATTTTAATAACAAAATTGAGTAGCAATAACTATTTCAAGAGAGATCTTGGAGCACTGAGCAATCGGCAATCACTTTGCTGGTGATAGGGTTGACTGAGGCAGTGAAGTCAGGATGTTCTCATTTTCTCTTGATTGCTCAGTGTTTACAACCTGGTTTTAGTTTTCTCAGCGATCTCTTGTAGTTGATCAAAGGACAAGAAATATGGATCATGGTGTTAAACTGGCTACATCTGAATAAAGTCTTCTTTCATGAATGCCAGGTAGAATCTTGTTTTGTATGACTCTTCAATCCCTTTTACTTAATTGAAGTCAGTGGTGGACATTGCAGCATTGGCACATATTGAACACAAATGACAGAATGTCATCAAAAAACATCTAGCAAGACTGAGGAAAAATAGTACATTTCCCCCCCCGTTTGATTGTTACAGGAATTGTGGTTTTACTTTTGCTCAATTTTTCTTGTATATGCACTACAGTTAAATTCTTACATTTCTGACTGTGAGAAGAAAAACCAAACCAGGCTTTCTAATGGTATTTTTTTTCCTCACCTGTTCTGTAAAAAAATCATTTTTGCATGTATACATCTTTTCTGTTTCTTCCACTCTGCTGTACTTGTAAATAAATTATGATCACCAAAAGAGTATTTCCATTGCTAATAAGATTAGAAATGCCTTTGCTGTCAGGTATAAATTATTCATTGCTTTTCATGTCATCTGATTTTCTGTAGAGAAGCTTGTCTTATAATTGCTAACAAAACTTCCTATATGTGAGTTCTTTTTCTTCTCATTGTTTCCATCCACTGTTTAATTTTTCACTGTTTTCTAAATTTTGAACTCTAGTTATTTTTGAGTTTGGGGTGTTGCTGGGTTCTGGGAAGGGTTTTGTTTGTTTGTTTAGGCAGTTTTTTTGTTTTGTTTTTTAAAAGGAGATTAACTTAATATATGGTATTATGTGTGATCCACCATAGCATCTGATCTGTTACAGTATGTGCAGTAAAGACTGCCTTTCCACTATATGCTTCTGCTGCCCAATGTAACAAAGCACTGAGACATCCAGAGCTCACAGACATGATGGCAATAAAGCATAATAATATGAATCATAATTTATAAGAGAAAAGTGACAGTGGATTAAATATAAGATAGACATAAAATCATTTGTCCTTAATAGCAATGCCTATAGCTCTAAAATACTTCTCAAAGCTTTTCGAAACACCCAGTTACTGCATTTACTAAGGATATAAGACTAGAAACCCATTAATCTACTTTCTGATATTCTTAGTAAGAACTTGCACATTCTTTGAAATTTTTCTCAGACTTGCAAGACATGAGTTGCATTTAGATCTATTTTCTTTCCTTTGTGTTTCAAATACTTCTGCATGCTGTAAAGTACCTGGGTATCAGTTTCTCAGTCGTCTCTGGTTTATGGTCATCAGATAACTAATGACTCTTTTGGCAGACCATCGGGATGTTGTGGATCCTTAAGCATAGGTGTCACCAGTTCTCCGAATTAATGGCTGTCTATGTAGGTGCAGCTGTTGGACAAGTATTTATTGGAATGGTTTTCATTTCTTAAAAAAGAAAAAAAAAAAGGAAAGAGAAAGCTATTGACTCCACAGACAAGGACTAACCTTAAAAAAAATCTTACTAGGTCTGATTTCACAGCCTTTTTTTTTGGTGATGCTAAAACCAGAACAGAACAGAGACTTACTGGCCTGATCTGAAAGTCTTAGAATAGAGCATAAATACATGGTGTATCATTCTCTTGTGAATCAGGGTAGAACAAATCTTTTGTGGATTATAATCTAATTCCAAGACTTTATTCACATAACATGACTAGCAGGCTGAATTATGTTTGCTTCCTAATGTCGAACTTATGATTTATTTCAGTTTCAACTTTCTGGAATAATAGAATTTCTCACTGGTGCTGCTTGTGTATAAATCTTTACAACCCAACAGTTGTGATGCATACAGCTAGTGTTCATAGTCATTCATATTCATTTTTGCAAACAACTGGATGGTATCAGAGAGCATGTGCTAAAGTAGTACAGAGGAGGGGATTAAGTGATTACTTGGATTTGGAAAATTGGACATGTATAGTTTAAAGGATCACTTATATTTAGATGAGTGCGTTTTGACTGCAAAATAGTTTGCTTCCAACTCTTCCTGATGAGCCTCCCATAAAAAATTCAAATATAGGAGCAATAAAGTATACTGCAATAAAAGCACTTCATAGTTTCCCCTTTCTGTACAGTAGACATGGATCACATTGACTGGACAATTGATTGCAGTGAATAAAAGCTGATCTCTAAAGTCCAAGCAAATATTTCAAAACAGTTATTCATGCTGTCTAGCTGTTCCAAACTCGATTGCAGTAATACTACTATATGCAGTTGCTAATTAACATTCTGAGAATTAGAGATAAGCTTGTAGCATGAAGACACCACGGAGAGTCCTATAAATCAGTTTATTAGAATCTTCACAGAAATGAATGTAAAGCATTTTGGTGTGAAATACAGCTAAAACAATATCCTATTGCAGTAAACATAGGTCAAATCAAGCTTTTGTTGCAGCTATTTGATCAGTGGTATTAAAACGGATAGCTATAAAAAAGGCTCTTGGAATACATCAGGCTTTACTGACTTGCACTTTTTTTTCTCTTTTCTCCCAGTTACCTTTCTCAGCTTCGCACACTTCAGCTTCTGTCAAGTGGGTCCAGTTGTGGGACTTCTTAAAGGACTGCTACAGCCACATCTTCCCAAAATACTCCCTGCAGGTGCATCTCCAAAGGTAGTCCTTGTCCCGGTGAGTCAGCTGTTTACGAACAGATTCCAAATGCTTCAACATATCAGCTATTAACAAATGCTTGCCAGATAGTTTGCACAGCCACGCCTGACGCTGAAGTCCACTGTGTTGATATGCATTTGATGCCTGGTGATGCCTCAGTGCCGTTAGCACATACTGCAGAGATTTAGTAATATCTCATCCCGAGTGCCTGGCCTTACATTGACTACGCTGTCGTAACGCGTGTTGTAACAGATTTTAAAGGCAGTCCTAGTGAGAGTTAACAGTTCTTACTGGTGTAAATTTTATGTGTAACTTTAATACCCTTTTATAACATATTTGATGGGTTTCTTACACTTTTCCAAGAACAAGCTGAAAAAAACTCACCACACCAGAGTCAAACTTTCAGACCCTCAGGGTCCCAGCACTGCCTGCAGTGAGAACCTTTGACTCTCCCTTACAGGCCCATGCTGTCTGCCTTGCTGAGATGTTGCTGTTGGGGATTACTCTCTATCTGCAGTAATTCCAGGAGGACTGAGGACACTTCACTCTTAGGTTTCACAGATAATTGCTGGCACAGAGGGTGGAAATTGGGTTAAATTACAAGCTGTGAGGAGAATTTGTACACTGAATAGAGAGCGCTCTGTCTGTATCCTTCAGATACCTTCTGCGCCATCTTGCCGTCCTGCCTGACAACAAACCCTTTTTGGCACACTCCTCATACTATTGCCTTTCCTGCACACGGAGTATGCAAGCCAGCCCCAATAAGGTTCTTTAATGACATTTCTGCTCTTCCTGCCTTTTAAACTGTGGCCTTCAGATAGCCTCCTCAGCTTTTTGTCCAGTCTGTGTATTTATTCGCTCTTTGTTCTGTCGTAACAAAGACAATGTTGACACTCCCTTGTTCAAGATGGAAAAAAGATGGAGGTGACAGAAAGGATAAGGTTCTTTCAAGTCTTTGTTCAACAAGGTAAGAATAAGAAGGCATTTCATCTAAAGTCAAGAGGTTTTTTTATCTTTGGGATGTGGGGGTTGAGGCAGCCATTGTTTTCCTCAGCTACGTTATAAATGCCTGAGTAATTTTGCATGAGCTTTTAAAAGAAGCGACAGAATTGTGATTGAGGAAGGCTTTATGTAAAATCTGTACATTTTTGAGAAATGTTGAATAGTTATAATTGGACTTTTATATAAAAACTGAAATAATTTTTAGTATTAAAGTATGCTGTAGCTGCGCCTGATTACAATGCTGTTGTAAGAGCCGGAATTCAGTTTGGTGGAGTACTCTTATTTGCATATTCATCACCTTTTGTAATAGATGTAATTTAATATGTTTAGTATTTGTTATGCTAAAATTAACACTAATTACACACTAGCATTAATGTAAAACTTATTTCTGTGATGTTAGGAATTTCTTGTGATGTTCAGTTCTGGGGATTGCCCCTGCCCAGATTGAATGTGCGACACTACTGCAGTCCTTGGGTACTTCTTCATTTCCAGTGTGTGGCACAGTTGTGGTCTGTCACATGCTGGGAAATATGTGTGATGTACCAAGGCACAGGATGGGAAAGAACCACAGCACTCTGCGAAAGCTGGGGCACATGCTGCTGTGCACAGGCTGTTAGGAAGCAAAGTCACTAGTGGTGACGCTTTATACTGGCTCCCAACTGGCCACATCCAAATGTAACCAGAGAAGGTCTGGGATAACCTGTGTCAGAGCTTCATATAATTTAATCTATTTTCTTTGTCCACCATTAACTGGATAAGAAGCAATGAGCTTGAATTTCAGAAAGAAATTTCAAGTTACTTTTTAGAAACTATTTGTAGCAGAAAGCATGAAAATAGGTTGCCTGGAAAAGCAGTACGATCTCTAGTATTGCAGATATGTAGGAACACCTTAGATGTCAGAAGGACTTAAATCTAAGCAGCTGGCAAGGGTATAGAATAAATAACTCCTGTTTTTTGTGTCTGGAAGCTATGAAGGTACTGAAGAAGTAAAATGAAATTATATGTAATATTTTTAGTTTCAGGTGCAGAAATACAGGCAAAGATTTACACAACAGGTGACTGTGAATTCCTGTGCAGCTCCAAGGAGGTTTTTACTGAGCTAAGTCCTCAATAATACTACAAGTTTACAGAGAAATTTGGAGAGGCTCAGTAATGAACAATCAAGATCAAAATCCACTTTTTACTCACCTCTGCTAAATTCCAGTGAAAATCCCAGTTCCCAACACTGTTTCATAAGTGGTTATGTAACCTGTCTGACTACAGGGAAAGAAAAAAATAATATTAAGAATGGTTTTTCTTTTCTGCTGTTCTCCACTTTGAAGGGTAATTAATTTGTTAAGAATGAGCTGGGGTGACTGGTGGACCTCCCCTGTGGTTAGATACCATCTTTGCGGTACCTATCGTATAAGCATCTGTCATCTGCTGAAATCACAGTCCTTGACCACATAAGTTGGGAATAACTGGGGAAGGCTAGAAACAAGCTGAGAATGATTAAAGGCATGGCTTTTTACAACTGAGAATTGTAAAAGTGCCTTAAGGGCCGTAGTCAGCCATTTCCTGTTCAAATCCTGTCTGTAGATGTGAGTGCCTAACATCTTTTGGCAGCTACACCCCAGAGGTTTAGGACTGCTCAGTAGTGGAGTAGAGAAGGAGCGTATCCTATTCTCATACAGTTGGTTTAAGTTTAAATACTCAAGAAGCTGCTGGGCAGGGTCACGGTGCAGTTCACATTCACTGTCTGCCCTCAGTCAAACCTTCTCACCGCCTTCTCTCTGACAATGCCTCACAATGCCTTAAAACATAAACCTCCATCCCAGCAGTTCTGAGAGATTTAAGTTTCTTAGAAGCACATGTTCGTAACTCTATATTGGAATACATTTTTCCCTTAGGGACAGAAATGAAGGAGCTGTGAAATAAATGTGAATGTGACTTACTAGCCTCATGATAGCAATCCATTTTCTTACCTTACTGTCTCCCTAGGAACTGTTTGTGGTTTTGTCCCCAAGGTGTGTGCTTTAAATAACTCTTAAGAAAGTTATTTCAATTTTAAAGACAAAGTGCTGCTAGTGGCAGCCTATGAAAAGTAGAATATCTATGGCATGTTATTTAAAATAGAAATATTGCCATTTATTGATGTTCATGACACAAACCAATTAGTATGGGGCTTCTGGTATGGGTTTCTTGAAAAGAAGCTGCTACCAACTGGAAAATTTTCCTTTCTCAGAACTGGACCATTTTCCATACCAAGCAATGTGGTAAAGAAACTTCTGCATAACTGAAATATATGGTGTTTGGAGTCTGCTAATTACATTTCCACTGGCTGCAGCAAGCTCAGTGGTTGCTGTTTTGATGTTCTGCTGAGATTACCATCAGCATTTCAGCTCTTTGAAGGTAAGTCCTTAGACAATACAGCCACATCCACAACTACTTCTCAAGTTTGGCAAAGGCCTTTATGACAGTAGTGAAAGTGGCGTTCATGAAAATCTTTGTCAGGACCATTATGCTCAGGAGAACTTCAGGGACCTTCCTTACCTGCTCTGTACCTCCCTTTTGCATAATGTCTCTGAAAGACCTCTGGAAGCAATGTCACCTACTTAAGAGTGTGGTTCTCTGGCACTTCTGGTCCATAGGTTGACATTAACTGTAGGACACAATTGTCTTTGTGCATTAGGCAAAATTTGTGTCTGTCGCCCAGGCAGCAGTAGTGTTGTGACTGGGTAGGCTAAAGGAGCCTGCGATAGGCAGTGGCTTTCGTTACATGATCATGCACCTGGTGGTCAGAATTCAGATGAGGAACATTTTGATGGAAGGAAATGTGGTCTATCCAAAGGACTGTTTTTTCCACTGCCTGTGTTTTTATTACAGATGAACGAAAGGCAGTTTTTACTTCAATACAAATTAAATTAGTTGTTATGATATTGATTTCAACTGGGCTAGTAGCAACAAGCAATTAGAATAAGTGGGAATTTAAAAGCTGTGCTACTGGCCATTTTAATTCACAAATAGCCTGGGTAAGCATTTCTTACATAGGAACAGCTCCTGTTAGGCTTCAGAGGAAACTGCTCCTGAGCACCAGCACTTCAGCATGTAGCCAGAAGGGATGAAGCTTGGCAAACACACTCATATCCTGTGTTTTGGAGAAATGACAAATCTAAATGGACGTGGTTTGGGTGGGAGGTCAATGCAATGGCACATCAGTGAAATGTCCACAGGGATTTTAAAAACATAAACATTAAGCCGGCAGGGGAAATTACAGAAAGTGATTTGAGGGAGGTGTAAGTAATAGTAATGGGAAGAAGTGAATTGAAATATATTAGACTCCTGAGGGGACAGAGTTCCTTGCATTGGGACTGGGACACAGCAATGGATTTTTCAGCCTGGTGGTTGGCACACTTATTTCATGGTCAAAGTGAACATTTGCATTACTTTAAGAAAAGTCCAAAGCAGACAAAAAAACCCTAAAGAAAAACCACATGGGATTGATGTTTCTACAGAGTTCGTGCCAGAACTTTTGTACATCCCATCTTCCCCCTGAGTTCCAGAGCCCTTTTACCTCACTGTTTCTTGCAAGACCTGCATCTTGCACCCTCTACTGCCAGCTTACCTGATTATTCAGTCAAGCTGGTACTTCTGCTGTAATAAAACAGCAAGAATATGTTGTGAAAATATTAATGAGGTGTGGCTTCTGGCTGCAAAGGTGTGACCTGCCAGCTTGATGGCAAGGTAGGAACCGTACAGATTTAGTTTGTATATATTTTCAAACAAGGAACATCTATTACTTTTTAAAAAGTAAGTCCTGGAGAAGGCAGAGGAAAGAATCCTGCAAAAGTGTCTCAACAGATGTAAATATATGTATAGTTTTTGTTAGATTTATAGTTTTGTTATATGTATAGTTTTGTAAATATATGTATAGTTTTTGTTATAGTTTTGTTTAACAAAACTATAAATGTTAGTTTAACTAACTAGTTAAACTTAGTTAAATTTATTAGTTAAAATTAGTTAAAACTAATAAATGTTAGTTTATTCCAACTAAAGATTTAATCCTGTCTCTGGGGCTGTTTACTGACATCATCCATGTCTGTTTCATTTCAAGGGTGTAAAAACTTGGTTTAGATCTCTCTATAGAGCAGTAGTAAAGGATGTGTAAGAAGTGGCTAATAAGATAAAATCCATGGATATGAAGGGTTTTCTAAATTATATTTGTGTAAATCATACTTGTGTAAATGCTTCAGCATGTTGGAGGTTCTGGGTCTGCCTCCTCACGTTGTTAACCAGGAGAACAGCACACGAACACGGCAGCCAGAGGTAGGCTAGAAAGCCTGCCTTCCTCATTGCTGTTCTCTGCGTCGGGGTGGTGTTCCTGGGGCTAGTGCCGGAGGAGAAACAGCCTGCTTTGCGCAGCAGCAAAGCAGGATCCCTGTGTTTGGGGATTTTGCAGAATTGCTTGTTTCCAAGGTTTTCTTTGCAGTGTGTTGAAAAGTTAAATCACAGAAGGTTTGCATAAGTTATAAATTGTAATGCCGCCTGTTTAGATGTATTTTGTGATTCATCTCATGTAATCAGAGGTGATGACTCACTGAGCACTTTAAATATTGATTCTCACATCCTTCAGAAAGTATCCCAAGAATTCAGGAAGCTGACATTGCTGAGTTCTATTGAGGAGATAGCATATTGGCAAACATTTTTTGGCACTTAAGCACATTATTAATGTATGCCTTCGTTGTTTACTTAGTATTACAAAAATATTTTTCATTCTTTAGAGGATACCTGGAAATCATATCCTCTTCCATCTCCCTGTAAACCACCCAAACATCTAAACTTTGTGAACAGTAGAGGTTGTTTCTCTACTTGGCGTATGTAAAAGCATTCCAAAGTGATCCTCAGCTGTTGGTTATTTTATAAATTTTTAGTAACATCTAACAGCTTATTCTTATATAAAATTTCTAGACAGGTAGATTTTTTTAATTACCTCACAATGGTTCTGTAATAGGAACAATAAGCAAGAAATGTCGATTGAAGTAAGATTTACTTGTCTTTTGCATTGATTTTTCTTACAGGTATAAAATTGTATTAATCTGTTTACGTGCTTGAGTTAGTTCTAAAGAGCACTATAAATGAGTGTTCAGAGGCCAAATGTTAAACATACATAAAATAATTTAGTCTGAGTCTTCCATAGTAACCTTCATTTGTGCTTGCATTCCTTTCTGCTCTTAAGGAAGATTTCCATGCTTTTGTACTTGCAGTTAGACGGGAAATTCTGTCATGTGTGGAGTAGATAGCATTTTTTCCTGAAGCGATAAAGCCGTTGAAGGACATTTGCCTGCTTTACTACAAGCGTTTTGCATAGGAAGATGGGGCAGATAGGAGATTAGGTTTAATTAACCAATACAGAGAACAATCAAGTTACTAGTAAGTAATGGTCTCAACTGACAAGGAAAAGACATGAAACATTGTCCTCTTCAGTTGTTAGACAGTATATTTCCACAAGACAATGCTTCATCAGAAACGGAAGTAACATGAAAATGGAACTGCATCCTAAAATCAGACTGGGGTACTGCGGTGTCTGAATGGTAGGCTCCTAGTCCTTGGACTATAAATGGCAGGATCTGTACCACACGTTTTGACTCCTGGTGAAGAGGGGTACAATCTGGAACGACTCAGGAACTGCTCAGAAAGCTGCGCAGGGCGAGCGGGCTCAGTATGGAACTGCTTGGGCCTAGCCCAAACGGGGGTAGCTGAGGCTCGGGGGTGGTTTTAGCCCTGCCTGTAAAGTGCAGTAGTTCAGCCCACAAAGATAGATGTGGCTGTGAATCCTCTAGCACAAAGATGTGCAAACGAAATGCCCTTCCCCACACTTTTTTAAGTGTAGAACAGTGCAAATGATGAATTAGTGGTTACTGAACTCCCTTTTATATAACTTCGTAAATAGTAAATCATTTAGCAAGGCTGACAACAGAGGTTTGCATTTCCTTTCTCTGTGGAACTGTGTATTAAGCCACCTGCTGGGGGAAGCCCAAACTATTAAGAGGAAAAGTGGTTTGGAATAAGAAGTCTTTACACACTTTGCTGGAGCCAAAGACAGTATCTGTTTGGTTAAGTTGTGTTTGGCTGGGATAAAAGTGTGAGAGTGTGCAGGATTCCTCTCTGCTCGTTTGAGAAGAAGAATGTGGGCGTCAGTCCCTTGCTACTATTAGGGACTAGTAATGCATAAATGCTCTGATCTCTGTTAGTCATCCAGAAAATCAGCGGGGGACTGCTCAGCTCTCAAGATGTCAAAACTTCTGAGCATGAGTGGAAGCAGAACTGTCTGGGGAGCTTTTAAAGCATGTGCAAAGCCTTTAAAGTAAGACCGCACCATTTTAATTCAGGCATCCTGAAGTCATGAGGCTGCTCCTTTGGATTCGAGGGGAGGGGAAAGACGCAGTTAATGATTTCCCCTTTTGATCAGAAGAATCTTCATAGCCCTGAAATCCCTCCTAAATGCTTGTAGGGATCTGGCCCATTCTTTTCTAGTTTTACTATGTTTTGATGGCCATGAAATACTAAAAGGAAATTGGATGTGATAATGTCTTAAAGAGTCTGTAAATAGCATTAGAGCCTCATTATGGTTCCAGTTGTGCTGTAATTACCTGGGCTCCATGTTGAGCAGAGCATGAGTGAGATGAATGAGCTGCTAGGAGAGGAATTTGGGCTCAGGGACGATGCAGTCAGCGGCTACCTAGCTACAATGCAGTGTGGAACATCATCACCACAGATCCCTACAGGTGCCTTTCCAGAGGTACTCACCCAACTAAAGCCCCATCACGTGGAGCCGCGTGAGTGGCATTCCTCAGTGTACACCACTGTTCCTAACTGCAAGCAGGATGAGCGAGCTGCCAGTGCTTCCCAGGGGAAACTGTGTCCTGTTCTGTGCCAGCAGATACTTGGCCATCAAGTTTCAGTGAGGCCACAATCTCATTGCATGTATAGGTTGGTCAGGTAATTTAGGTCTAAATATTTTTTGACTCCGCTATTTTGTGTATTCAGAGATTTAGGCATTATTTTTTTTTCCATATGGAAGATACTTTTTTTGGTCATCTTTTCCAGTCCTTTCTTCCTCTGTCCTACAGGTGTGTTTAGTCACAAGTTATCAGCAACTACAAACTCCACAATTTGTTTATGATTTATCATCCATCATTTGGTCAAACATTATCTTAGTTTACCATCTCACAGTATTTAGATGCTCTTATAATAAGATAAATGCTGAAGTTTTTCTGCTTGGTTCTCTGAAGGTGCAGAGAGAGCCCCTGTGAGCTGTGTAGCTAGACCTGCCACACGCTCTGTACCTTATGTATAGCTGCACGTGATAAATACCCTATAGCTGTGGCAGGAGCCTGAGGGTTTGGGAAACAGAGAAAGAGTGAGAGGCACTAAAGAGATCATACCCTGTAAAAATTCTTCGGGATTTTTTAGGCTAAAATTTCAGATGGGACTGATTAAAATTTGACATGGGGAAGGGATAGGTTAGAAGAAACCTGCAGCTGCTACAGGTGGCATTCCAACAGCTGGCCAGTTTTACACCAACTACAGGTGAATGAATTCTCTTAAAATGGTCTTTTAGGTCCTGCAGGCTCCACATATTTTGAATCTGTAACCCATACAGTGGTCTTGAAAGAATAGTTTAACTGCATGTTAATTGTAGTCTGCACTTGAGTGCTGTTTTAGCAGCCTGTGGGTAGGGAGGGCTGTACTAGGTGCAGTGAAACACAGGGCAAAAGCTAAAAGTGGTTGTATCATTCTGTCATGTATTAATAAACAGAATGAGGGCTACTGTTGTTTCTGCGCTGGCTGTGACCAGTGCAGCCTTCGAGGCTACTGAGGACTGGAGAAGCTCTGGTAACGTCCGTGTTCCGCAGAGGAGCTGTGGCTGCTACAAGCCCACGGATGTCACCTCCTTTTCA
>NW_010390139.1:0-1952 GCF_000710305.1 Buceros rhinoceros silvestris | reverse complement strand
TTGGCTCTAGCCTCAAGTTTCCTTTATTTTTCGCTTTTGCTCTGCCAATTCTCCCCCATTGCACTGTGGGGCAGCGAGGGGCTCAGGGGGGTCGGATGCTGGCTGGGGGCAAGCAGTGGTGGCGGGGGCCTCGCAGTGATGGCGGGGGCTCAGCAGGGAGGGACCTGGGCTGGGTTTGGGCAGGAGCAGGGCTCAGCATCGGGGGATCCTCCTTAACTTCAAATGCTCGGGCAAGTGCCGCCGTTGTCTGGAGAGACGGGTGGGGATTCTCCTCCTCCTCATCATGCTTCTTCTCCTCCTCCTCTGCCCACTCTGAAGCACACCCAGTGTCCCTCATCCTACCACCCCTGATTTCCATGGTGATGTTTAGGATGCTAGAGACCTTTAAGCTCCTCCAGTCTACCCGTTCCCCCAGCACTGCCAGGGACCCACTAACCCCTGGCCCTCAGCACCACCTCCACACCGCTGGCAAACCCCTCCAGCCATGGGCACTCCACCACTGCCCTGGGCAGCCTGGCACACGCCAACAAATGGCTCCTCAGGGACAACCTCAACCTCCCCTGCAACAACTGCAGGACGGTTCTTCTTGTCCTGGTGCTTGTTCCTGGGGAGCAGAGACCGACCCCCACCTCACTCCAACCTCCTGTCAGGGAGCTGTCGAAAGCCAGAAGGTCTCCCCCTGGAGCCTCCTTGGGTCCACCTCCCGGTTGTTAGGAATGCCCAGCATCCCCCATTTCTGCTAAGGGAGCCCCATGTGCAGCCTGGCCGGTGCCCACGGGTGAGGTGTGCGAGCACCAGTGACGTCTCACACCAAAGGAGGCAGAGCCATGGTTTAAAGAGTTTCCTCCTTAAAAGGCAAGAGTGGCCTTTGGGCTATTGCACTCAAATACAATTGTTCATAGTGATTTCAAAAAGATTTGGCAATATAATGGTTTGAATTTGAAAAGAAAGGAAATATTTGATAAATTTTGAGATCTATATTTGACGATGCAGAAAGTTCCATTCCCCCAAAGTGAAGGAAATAGGAAGAGTCAGAATGAAAACAAGGTGCTCAGCCTTAAAAAGCAAAAGAGTGAAATGACTAAACATCTCCAGGCTGAGATCTAAGTAACTCCCTTATTCTGGCAAAAAGGTTTAATTGAAATAGTGAGTTTTAAACCACATAAAAATGAATTATTATCTCTTAAATTGAGAAAAACCTAAAAAATGAGCAGAAAATACTTCAGTTACAGTCTGGAACTCATCCATACACAGGGTGTGCATTCACGTGTGGAAGGAGATAAAAGAGGTCAGTGAACAAGAACAGTGAATTCATGTATCAATTTACATGACAAATATGTGCTGATCAGGACACGGACCAATCAAGCTCTTACATTTTTCTTCCACAAGATATCACCCGGACAAAAGACTTATCAGCGTATATATGTAAAAATTAGAAAAAGAAGGAGATGAAAACATTCTTGCTGCTGGAGCCGGGATGTGAGCTGAGCTGTTAAAAAGCAGGACTCTTGCTGCAGTAGTGGGATACGGTTGTAATTAACACGACCAACAACATCCTGCTGACACCATGTGGCAAAGCACTGGGTACAAAACTGGCTGGATGGCCGGGCCCAAAGAGTGGTGAAGAATGGAGCTAAACCCAGTTGGCAGCTGGTCACAGCTGGTGCTCCCCAGGGCTCAGTCCTGGGGCCTGTTCTCTTTAACATCTTTATCAATGATCTGGATGAGGGGATCACAAGCACCCTCAGTCAGTTCACAGACAACACCCAGTTGGGTGGGAGTGGGGATCTGCTGGAGTGTCAGAAGTATCCACAGAGGCATCTGGACAGGCTGGAGCAATGGGCCCAGGCCAATGGGCTGAGGGTCAACCAGGGAAAGTGCTGGATCCTGCCCTGGGGTCACCCCAAGCCCCAGCAACACACCAGGCTGGGGTAAGAGCAGCTGGAAACTGC
>NW_010390138.1:0-17615 GCF_000710305.1 Buceros rhinoceros silvestris | reverse complement strand
GGGGGCGGAGCGGCAGCTATGCTCCGGGTTCTCTTCCGAGCGTATAAATCTTTCGCCTTTTAATAAAGATTTCCGTGGAGAGGAACAGGCACGAGTGTCGACGAATTTTTCGAGGCTCCATTTCGGAGGAGCGACTCTTTTTTCTGGTCAAAGATAGAAAAAGCCGTGGAAGAGTCATTTCCCTGTTGTATGGTCACGTTTTGCTTGCAGAGCTCTCGAGGTGCCCAACAAACCCAACCTCCTGCCTCTCTCCAGAGCACAAGTCCCTGTGCTGACAGTGGCTCTCTTCTCCTCCAGCCATCCAGCTGCTGAAGGCCCTCATGGCCCACAAGGTGCGTCCAGCTCTGCTGAAGGGCCTGGTTGCGTTACTGACACCACCCGGGAAGAAAACGTTTCCCTTCTGCAACGAGACCAACGAAGGTGAAAGAGCTGACCGTGGCCTCGGAGAACACAATGGCCGTGGCCTGCCAGAGTGACCAGGGGGTCTTATTCCCCAGCTCTCTCACCTCCTGCAGGGCTCAGCCATCGCCCTCACTCGCAGGGGAGAGGGTGCAGAGGGGCTGCCCCTTGAGCGAGGGGCACTCCAGGAAGGGCTGCCCAGGCGGAGGCAGTGCTTGCCTGCAGCACTAACACCAGCGTACAAAGCTCCAGAGCACCCCTGAGGGCTGCTGGGGGAGGACGTTGAACAGTCCCAGCCCGGGGTGTTTCCTCCCTGACTCGGCAGGACAGGCCACACGGCCCGGGCTCTCTGAGCTGTGGCTGTGCTGCCGTGGGCATCACGCACACAGATCCTTGCAGGGTGCTACCTGTGCTACACAGCCACAGGGTTTCCCTGAGGTGTGTCTCCTGAGAAACTCCACCCTCCTTTCGTGCTGACAGTGTAACTCCACCTGCCCTCCCTTCTAACATCTTAGCAGTGTTTCAAAGCACCATTCTCACCTTCCTAACGTGCCTGTTACAGAGCCAGCCTCACTGAAGGAGCCCGTGCTGGTCTGTGTGCAGCAGGCGGCTGCTGCAAAAGCCATTGGGTAAGAAACTCCGGAGCAAAATCTGCGGGAGCATGAAAGGGACTTTAGAGAAGTGGCTTGCTGTGGGTAGGAAGGGGCTGGGATGCGTTCCTCCGAGGGAGCACTCGCCTCTGGCACTGCTCTCCAGCTGAGCAGCCCAGCTTTGCTGGGCTCAGGTCTTCTGTTCTAGGCTGTTTGGAGATGGGGTGTCTTCAGGAGTGGGGCAGAGCCGCTGCCCGCAGGTGGCAGTGCTGCGACCCTCTGCTACCGACACTGGAGCTGGTCTGAAGGTTTATTCAGAGGGAGGCGTGGAACCCCATCTGCTCTGGCCCCGTGTGCTGTCACAGCGTCCCCTTTATGGCTAGGCCTGGAAGCAAAGTGTGCATCCTGCCACAGCAGAGGCTGAAGGGTGCTGCATTGCTCAAGGCCTCTGTGTTCTCCACATAGCTGGGAGCCACAGCGAGCAGGGAAAGACTCTTGTTTGATATCAGCCACCCAACAGAGGGCTCTAGGGCCTATGCTCGACGGCCGAACCCTTTAGGAAATTCAGCTGTTCTTGCTGAAATTGGTTCGTTCAGTATGGATTTCCTGCAGTGTCCACAAGATAGTGCTGTCAGAACACTTTTCCTGCAAAAGCAGATCTGCTCACAAAAGTAATGGTGGTGGTGTGTGAGCCCTGGGTTCTTTATGATTACACAAGAAACTTGCTGGACTTCAACAGGCAGCAGGCAGCTCCTGCCAATCTTTAAACAGTTGGTTCTCAGCAAGCCCCCGTGTTAAACGATTGCTCACCCATGCACGGCCAAATGTTTCTTGTCTATGTTGAGGCTCTCCTGTCTTTTGGTGCTGCTTAGGCAGGGTAGGACCACATTATTTTCCATGGCATCGCACCGAAAGGCCCTGACTCGGTTTGCTGTGTGCTTCTTCCCCCATCTGGGGCGGGGGCTGATGGCCTATCTCTCTCATTGCAGCCTATTAGCCAAGGAGTCCGCAGAAGTTGCTGAAGAGCTGATCCAGCTAGACGTGGTACCTGGCCTGATGGTTGCTGTGGGGAACCTGGACCACGCAGCCAGCCAGAGACATGCCAGCACCTCTCTGGAGGTGAGCATGGTGGTTCACGGCAGCAGACATCATAGTACGGGATCTGCTCCCAGAGCAGCTGAGCAGAAAGGCTCCCTGCGCTGTGAGGCTCTTCCTAAGCAGAGCAGACAGTCACAAAGGCAGAGTGACACTTCCTTCAGGAAAGAGCCGTGTTTCCCCTCTTGTCTGCCTCCCTTCTGCCCCCCACCACACATACAGCATTGGCCCTCACGCCTGTGTTCTACCCCCAGGCTTGCTGCAGGTAGCAAGTACAGAGCTAAGGGGCTAAGCACAACAATTCGCCTGGGGTGAGACACTAGCACAGAGCTATAAGTAAGCTATTCTGTCCCACCGGTGCTGGGTAAAGAGTTCTGGCCCGCCTCGGCACCCCTCTGCCTGTGTAAGAGCCACAGGGAAGGACTGCTCTGTCAGTAGAAGGGAAGGGCTGAACCAGGCTGCTCAGGATGGAGGAGGGTTTACAAACCTAGCTGCACAGGCAGAGGGTCAGTGCACCCCTCCTCTGAGCAGGCACCAGCAGCAGAGCAGGATGAACTCCCTGGCAACCACTGCACTGCAGTAGCTTCGCTGAAACACCTTCCTCCTGGTCAATGAAGGTGGGAGCTGGCACTGGGGGAAAAAAGGGGAGACTTGAGCAGAGACCCACAAGCTCCTCCTGCTGTGTTCATGAAGTGCCATCAGTAGCACCAGTGCTAAAGGAGGTGGCCCAGGGACTCAGTGGCATGTGACACAGGTTATCCGGAGCCACACCATCCATGCCGCTCTACCCTCCATGCACAACCCCCCGCATCCCTTCTCCCCACTCACCAGCTCTGTTCTGTTGCAGTATTTTGTCCGCTCGTTTCCCTCTGTGGAGGAGAGCGTGAAGGCAGCACTAGGACACACGCTGTTCCAGCGCTTTACGGTAAACATGCCTCCCTTGTAGGGTTTATCTGTGGCCCTGGGACCTTGGTCTGTTTTGCAAGGATGTAGGGACTGGATTCCTTTTCACAATAAATAGTCTTGCATGAGAGCCCAGAAATAAACCAGGCAGCCCTTTGAGAAGTGCTGACCTCCCATCCGAGTGTTCAGGAAGGTAATTGCTCTGACTCAGCCCCAAGACAGAGCAAGGAAGAATCTCACGCTCCTGCTCCTTCTGTGTCAGTACGAACTTGGTGTCAGAAGCGTGAGCTGAAGGGACAGTGAGGCAAGAGGTGACTTGAGCACCTCCAAATCGGATCCCTCCTGACTCGAACTCCTGGTGTGGATATACAGAAAGTAGCCACGGGCAACATCTCATTCCTTGCATCCAGGCCCATCCTTACTCACCCCAAGACACCACTGGGCCAGGCCAGATAACACCAGTGCAGTAACATCCAGAGCGGACAGGATGTCTTGCTTTAGCCGAAGCTCAGTAGGATGTAACAACCCTTTCACTCTGGATACCGCATCTTAATGTGACGCAGGCAGAGCCCAGGTACAAGTCAGCTTTGACAGTTCAGAGGCCCTTGGAGTGCTCAGCCCCACACCACTCCCAGTACCTCAACCACTGATCACAAAGGGCCCCAGCAGAGGGGGAGGAGCCTGTCAGGGTTGAAGTATCCCTTCCCTAGCTGCTTGCCCAGCCCCCATTAAGATCCTAACACTCTTGCTGCCTTTTCCAGGACAATCCTGAGACCTGGCACACAGAATTGGATCCGGTCCAGGCTGAAGAACTGGCCTCCAGCATAGCAGACATCCCCAGAGACATGGCAAGGACACAGCCCACGGGTGCGCGCAGAGCTGGGGGCACAGTCACTTAAATTACACCCTTCACTTTCAGGGGCAGAAGGCAGCTCAAGAAGCAGGAGAGCAGGGTGGGGAGAAAGGGAGAAACAGTAGAAGGATCCCTTTGTGATCTGATGCTCTTACAGCTGCATCCTGCGTTGCTGGAGCCAGAGGGCACAGGACTGTCTTGTCCTTTCAGAGACAAACCCCAGACTGAGCTGAACAAACAGGAAGCGAGAGGGCAGCAGCCCCTGCCTCCCATCTGTCCTCCCCCACCCTGCCCCTCTGCCTGCTCCTGCCCAGAGGACCACTTGTCTGGGGCCACACTGCACCTGAACCAGGGGCCAGCTTTGCACTTCCACCCTCAAATACAGAGATTCTGGTGGGCTACTGAATGTGTGTATTTTATGTGGCAGGTTAGCCATGGAAATACATGGAAATATGTGAAGATACATGAACCAACATCCTGGGGCTATCTGCGAAGCCCAGGTAAAGTCCAGTGGTAAATGGGAGTCTCTGAGATAAGCTGAGCTTTGCTCAGGTGTGGGATAGGCACCCTCTAAACCAGTTTGCCCCCTTGCTAGGCAAGTTCTACCCAGCAGGATCTCAAATTTCAGAGACAAAATGTATTTTGAGTAATTTTCCTGTAATCATTACAAGTGTAAAGACTTTAAAAAGAAAGTTCATCCAAGAAATCAGCCTACATCTACAACACCTGCCAGTCTTCAGGGGCTGTTAGACCTCACCAAAATCAGCAAGAAATATATAAGATAGAAGATACTTTAATCCAGGAACATTTATTTAATCAAACTTAAAATACTGATGATTTTTTTACAGTTACATATAGTCCATCTTCTTCCTAGAAATGCCAGTCTGGGAGTGTCTCAAACACATCCAGAAACATTTATACACTACAAAGTTTATGCCTGTATGTAGTTCTGTCACAGACCACCACTGTGACTAGCCAAGAGCCGGATGCTAGCACATCTATAGGCCCACAGGCCCCCTCCCCAAGCCTCCCTGGGGGTGTTTCTAGCACTGCTGACTACCCCGATACCAGGCCGTGAAGAGAGGGAGGCTGCCACATTCACTGCCCTCAGATACACACGACCCACAGACAGACATTCTACCCCATTTAAAACAGGAGTTACACAAACCACCACCAAACATGCAAGACATCCAGAAGACTGCTCGTGATCCAGGTCTGACATATTCACTAAGGCCTCTGCTGGCTCCTCTGCTTGCTGGCTTGTTCTTCCAGCTGCACGGCAGCCTCCCGGGCATCCCGCAATTCTGAAAGGAGAACAGTGACAGGGTGACTGACCCGGAAGCTGCGCTCCCCAGCTCAGCTGTCCCCTCAGCAGCTCAGCAGGACTCTGCCAGGGCCACAGAGGGAAGTGAAGTGGGCAAGGACAACACCACGTCCTGCCTGGCTGCACAGAGCTCTTCAGCTGTATTTGTTCATTTCTATTTCATCCACGGTTTCAAGCCTCCAGTTCACATCTCAAACTAGATGCCACTAATCCAACCATCCCAGAGGGCCAGATTTCCCTGGCCTATAAGGCAGGGAGGGGACCAGGGCTTTTATTCTTGTTACCTTGTCACCGCTCCCCATGGTAAATGGGGGATACAGCTATTGGGCTGCCTTTGAGATGGGAGGACAGCCAGGGCTCTTTAAGAAAAAAGTCACTGCTTCAGGTTAACAGTTCACTTTGATGTCACAATTTCCAGCCTCATTTGAAAAACCAAAGCCCTCACAGCCCTGTTTGAGGCAACAGCTATGCCAGCTGCAATGGCTGAAGTGGCAAACAAAGCCCATGTTACTGCAACAATGGCAGAAAAGTAGCAGGGACCAGCACAGCTTCCCCTGCCCTAGTCAGGCAGCCTGTGTACCTGGCCCTCTGTCACCATGTGTCAGCCAAGCTCATGCAGCTGCTGCACTGCCTTCTCTACTGCTTCAAGCAGCACAGTCCCAACGACGCAGGCAGTGCCCAGGGAACAGGCAGCTGACATCCTCCTGCACAGAGCTGGCAAGTCTCCAAACTGGGGCACAACTGACCAGCTGGAGGGATTTTGGCAAAGACATGCCAGTCACAGATGCTGGCAGGCACCTGTTACAAGTGGATGGGTGTGAAGGCCTGACAGCCATGAAAACAGGAGTGGAGACAGGGGGCATACCCCTGTGAATCCCTACAACATGGTGCTGCGACCTATTTCTCAGAGTTTTTTGGCCATGGCAAAAGGTAAACTATATACCCAAGCAGCCAAACAGACTACAGCCCATCTGCTTTTGTGGGTATTGTGTTCTGGTCAAGGGAAGGCGATTTTGTATGGCAGGGCAAAGAAGTTACTAGCCAGAATTTTACTTTGGAGAGTGCAGACAGTAGGTTTCAGATCTGTCTGTTGCTGTGATCAGAGGAACGAGATCTGAACCATAAGCTATGCAGAGGGAGCAGGTGCTCAAGCCCCCCACAGGTACCTGTTTCCTCAGTCTCCATCTGTGCTGATCTGAACCATAAGCTATGCAGAGGGAGCAGTTGCTCAAGCCCCCACAGGTGTACTGGTGTTCATTTCAGGTCTTTGGAAAAAGATGAGTGATAGTGCTAGTCAGAGACAGGCATTAACAATACCTCCAACATAAAGCAAGCCCTTTTCTACGACGTGCTTAACTCTGCTCACAAAGGTCTCGAAATCATTGTCTTGTTGCTTTGCAATTCCCAAGAAGTCGTCCAATGCCAAGAGTTCAGTTGTCATTTTCTGTATTTAGAAGGATAACAGTGATGAGAAATTGCCTTTCTGGAAATCCAGGTCATTTCTTCAAATCAGGCAGACAGAGCCGAGCTGCTCCAGACCAGTACCAGCCAGTGCTCACTAGCAGCAAGCAGAGAGGGCAGGGGGACCAGCTGGCCACAAGCACTGAAGTACCCCAGTTAACCAGTTGGGCAGGAAGACACAGGAAGAAGTTGTCAGTGAGGAAAAAGAAATATCACTGACAGCATCTTGCGGTCCAGCCCACAGCCTACCCAGCAGCACTTGGCTCAGACAAGGCAAGGTGCCATCACCACATAGAAGGCAGCCTGGGCTGGCCTCTTCCACATACCTGTCTCAGTTCTGTAACCTGTTCTATAAGCTTCTCTCGTTCACTAATTTGAGTCATAGCTTCACACAAGTTGAGCGTGTGGGGAGGGAGATCTTCCTCATCATCATTGCAGAACTGCAAAAACAGCCCAAGTAAGAACAGCAGATTGTTCCCAGCTTTGAGACCTGTTCAGCCCACTGCACACACATACCTCGTATTGAAGACCTGAGCTTTCTCCACTGGTTCCCATTTCCTCAGTCTCCATCTCATTCTGTGCTTCACCACCTCCATTATGAGGGCTGAGCTCTTTCACTCTGCAACAAGATTTGTCACTCAAACTCTTCTTCCAGCAGTTTCTGTGCTACAGCATCACAAAGCAGCTACTGCAATCCATCACTGCTCAGCAAGAAACATTCAACTGCACTTCAAATTGCACATTAACCAACCCGGAACAAGTTCACATGGGCAGAAACTCCAGAGGGCTGTGGGAAGGAATGCTGAGAGCTGTTTGTCTCCATGACCATTCTATTCTAGAGCCTCTGTTGAAGAGACATGTCCAAATACACAATCCTAATTGCCAGCAAAGCCTTTCACAGAAGCCGAATTCCACATCAGTTTGGTCTGTTACGACCAACTAAGGGAACTTAATATGGAAAGAAAAGGAATGAGGTTGACTTTTTTCCCCCCGAGACAGAGTGTACCAGAATAGGTCTATAATAAGGGTGAAAGTCACAGCTGATGACATGGTACTAGAGGTAGATGTCAGACACCAGCTAGGCATTTCATTCCAGTTACTAGTGTCAGCTTCCTATTTCCAGTGAGTTTCAGCCTCATACCCTTTCTTATAGCTCGAACTTGCCTCGTACACTGCCCAACAGGCACAAGTCAAGACTAGAGGCTTACTGAAGCACTAAGTCAGATGTTGCATTTTGTCCTGTACTTTCAGGTGAGCAGTAATGATTGTCCACCAGAAGTAAAAAAATGTAACTTCAATCCAGAACCAAATCTGGGAACTTGTCAAGATACAGTGTTCCTGAGTGCTGACAACAAGAATCACCACACATCTTTCTAGAGAGTGGCATGCTTTCCAGGAAAGAACCAAGCAGCCTTTTGTGAACCAAATGAAGGAAAGCTACCAAACCTGAAATGTGCAAGTGTCATTGCATTAACAGATGACAAAAGTCAGTCTGTCACCTCACCAGAGAGGTGTAAAGGCTTGTAAAGCAGAGACCAAGACTCCCTGCTCTGTCACAGGTTCCAGGTGTTGGCAAGACCCCCAGGGAAACCTGGGGATCAGTCCCTGCAAATCTACCTTGCTCTGCAGGGACCCAAGGTCATTCATGGACACTCAAAACACAATCCCACCATCTGCTTAGAGGCATTTGAATTCTCCAGGTCCTTCAGATTTCAAAGTCTCCAAGGTGCCATGCCCTATTAGTTCATATCAAAGTCCATTGAGACACCAAGCCTTTTGTGCCATCTGTAGGGCCATGTCAGGGATGTTCTTGGCATACCCTTGTAGACAGGACCCAAAGTACTACAAAAAGGACATGGAGGTAAGCATTCAGGACACGCTGCAAAAAGCAGGGCAGTCCGACATCTAGCATGAGACTTCTCCTCTGACAGAAGGAGACACTAGTCATGGTTTTACACAACCTCTATTACATCTCACAAAGAGAACACCCAGGTTAGTTTCATAATACGGCTCTGAGATAATTTGCTCCAAACAAACAATTTCCAAATGGCCATTACAAGGAATAGCAACAAGAGAACTTGAGATTCCAAAGGTCAGAATAAAAGCAGCCAGAACACCACGCGCAGTAAGAGTAGAGTCTCCAGGTCAGAAAGGCCATTACCTGTCAGCGTATCTCAGTGTGTTTAAGGTGTACTCACAGGAACTCATGCCTGGGGAAATCATTGCTATCTGCAAACAGAAGAGAAGATCTCAGTGACTCCCTCTTCTGACTTTTGCTCATGTTAATGGTCCTAACGGATCGCACCAGGCAGATGGCACATGTTGGGGCAAAGGGTCAGAGCTCGGTCCATTTTTCTTTATAGCTTCCATGGGACATGCCAGTGGCCCAGTATCCAGGTGTCCACTGGCTTTGTGTGCACCCACTGTGCTGTAGCCTCCACAGGAAGCTAAGCCCTTTGGAGAGCACACCAGGCTCTGCTGTAGATTCGCTGTATCAAAGTGACTTCTGCAGCCCTGCTTCTACTGGGACTGGGCATGGCTCACCAGCTTTTGACCTCAATCACCACGGGTGAGTGAAGGAAGAAACTGTATGACTTTTTTTGCAGAGAACTGAAGCTTTCTGACTTCAGAGTCCCCTCACTCTAGAAAAGCATACAGCTATTCAATTAAATTGCAGAACCCATAAGCAGTATACGGGTCACATACTCACCATACAGGTCCTTGAGTTTGTTCCTATGAAAGAGTCTCTTAGCACCTGGGTCAGCTTGCTTTCCCGGAAAGGGGTGTGGGATTTGTTCTGTCCTAAAGCTCGGATGCATTCCTAAGGAAAGAACAAGTCTAACGAATGCAGCATCTGCATCTCTTCTCAAACAGTTCTGCAACCTATCAACCACCATTGGCTGGTAAACCCAGCAGGCTGGAGAATGGTCATCCTTATTGCTCAAAGTGCTTCACAGGCTTTTAAATTGACCCCAGGTATTTCACTGTCACAGGAGAGCTGACATATCCATCATATATGTAATGACTGATGCCTGAAATGGCTGTTCCAGTGTCTGGCCCAAGAAGACCACACTGCTTTTCTAGAAACATTCTAGGTGGAAGTATACACCATTTTTTGGGGTCATTAACATACTAAACTAGGATCTTTTGGGCTATTCTTTTCCCTTGCACTGGAAAGAAACAGAACAGCTCACCCCAGAGCTGAACAGAATCCCTGTGTCAATTAGCACTGTTTGCTTCCCAAGCTATAGCTCACCTTCAAAGCCAGCAAGCTCTTATTGATTTCTGCACCTTCCACTCGTGTCTGCCGATCAGCACCACACATGTCTGCACCTCTCTCATTTCCTGCCAGATCCACCAAGGAAAATTTGCCCAGCAGTTTCCGTCCCTGGCGCAGTATGATTTGGAAGCAGGCATGTGACCGGGAAGAGCTAGCATTTGCAAAAGACTGCCCAGATGTCCTGCAGCAAAGACGCAAACAAGTGTTAGAACTGCTGTCACAGAAGATGCAACAGGTCCCGACAGCACTAGGCAAGACCTGCAGCCATTCAATTAAGTTGTTTAACCTCTCAGGTTTTATCCCACACATTAATACTTCAAGTGTGCATGGAATTATCGAATTACCTCTGATCCAGGAGTGCAGAAGGACTGCTGAGAGCCTGCACACCAGTTGCAGAGATTTAAGGCTATTTAAGCTGCCTGGCTCAACTCAGCCAGCCTGCACTGGAATGCCTTCCTGACTGCTAATGCCTGCATGCATTTGGAGCTGGAAGACATACCTTCAGCACTGTATCTCCCTGCCTCAGAGCAGGCCACATGTCATTTTCCTAATGCATCTGCCATTATGCAGTAAGCTCAGCCAAGCTCCCCACTAAATGGCATTAGCTGTGCTAGCACATTACAGTCATGGTAAATCCCTGTCTCCAGCCAAGCTGGCTTGGCACTTAACCTCTGCTGTGCAACTGCACCTGCCCCACCATCACAGGACACAGACTGGAGTCTTATAAGTTACCATAAACCTCCCTGTGACCTTTACTGTCATTTATTCCCTGAGAAAGCTGGCAGGTTCACTGTCCCACCTGTGTCCCTGCTGCTGGAGGAAAGGGAGAGAGGTTGTCTTGAAGTGAGGCAGGAATCTGAAACGTTAAGCAGTTCTCAGCTGAACTGTCAGCCAAAAAACACGCACAGCCAAGTGCTGAACAAGCTTTCAGGATGTGCGCATCTGCACACACGGTGTAAAGCAGAAGCCAACGAGTTTTCATTTGCCTTGTAATGTTTCCATAGCAGCTGCAGCTTAACTGAGACAGATAAGACTTGGTAATACCAATTTTTAGCTCCTGATTAAAGACACCAGTAAGATGGTAGAGCTGTCTCAAACACAGCCTTCCTGCCAGGATAAGCCAAGCCTACAGCCGTCCCTTGACACCTGCTCTCAAGGACTCTACAGACAAGAACCCTGAATGATTTGCAGCCCTTCTGTTGCTTCTATTAAGCCAAAGCATTTTTGCAACTGTAGGTTGGTGCCAGCTGCTCTGTGATCTTACAAACCCACAGAGAGCTTGTGCTCCTGTAAATTAGCTGATTCTTCTAGGAACAGCTAGACTGCTCATTTTAGCTGTGGCACCAGGGCAGCCATCTCCTCATGTGAATAATTTTTCTCTTCTTGGAGTTACATGAGGACATATGAACCATGACTCTGACCTCCTCTATGGAAGGCAGGCTAAACCCATCCCTGCTAAGCCTTTATTCTATAACCACCTTCTTGTACACATGAAAAGGTGCTGCTCAGTGCCTGCCTATTAGTGAGAACAACAAGCTTCTACCTAAGTCTCAAAGCACCAGCTACAGACTATTTTTTTATCTAGACACAGAGATACAAGGCATGACTCCTCTTATTGGTTTTAAGGCACCAAACCTGCAGGCACTGCCCATCTTGATCATTCTGATGACATCCTCAGCACAGTCAACTTGTCTTTCTTGGAGACCAATAACCTGGACCTGCTGCTTGCCATCCTCCAGGACTCGAAGCTTTGCCTTCTTATTCAAGAGGTCAAACACCTATTTTTAAGAAAACAAGAATGAGGCAAATCTGAACAAAGTCTCCTTGTAAGTATTTTGTGTTGTCTTTACAGAAAGCTACATAGAAACAGCACCTTTAACATGGCCTTGCAATTCAATTCCAAATCCATCAACAACCATAGACTATATAGAACTATAGAAATAGTTCATTTCACTCAGCTACTTGTGAAACATTCAGCTAAAGATGTCAGGTCAAGATTTAAAAAAGTCTTACCTTTCCATTGTATATTTCAAAGAAAGTCACATAGACTTCCAGGTCCTGATTCCTGTACTTGGGCTGGTTTAGGAGAAGGAATACATCTTGTGCTAATGAGGAAAGGCAGAAGTTTAGTTAACTCGTTTAAAACACATTCTGATCGCTACTTGATCTACTTTCAGATATTGGGCAGCCACAAGGCAGTGTCTAGCAGCTGAATGATGGTCATCCTAAACAAATGCTAGTGAAACAACTAGTGCTGTGCTACCATCCGGAGAACAGTTTCAGCAGCATCCTCATCCAGGGACTGAAAACACAAGGGGATATAGAATTTCCTGCTGCTCATATTGCCTCCAGACAGCAGTCACTTCTGATCTGGGGGAACACTGGGACCTGCCATTGTTCTGGACAGGCCCAGAAGAGTCACGTATTTGTGTTTCAAGCACTTTTTGTTGACAGCCTGGAAAAACATGCATCCTCAAGCACCTGCACTGCTGCTGTTTGGAGACAATATACCATATTAGTTGACCCACTGGCTCTATCCAGTGCAGCTTTTCACAGTTAGGCTTCAGACTTTGAAACTGAGCTGAAAAAGCAAAGATTTTCCCTCAGAGCCAGTCATAACTAATTTTCAGAGACTAGCAAACAGTTGCTCGTTTCAACTGCTTTGCTACACAGACTAGTTTCATAACACACCTTTCTAAAGGGAAGGGAGAGAGGTCAGGGCTCACAGTGCTTTCTAGGCATTGTATCAAGGAGGGGCTTCTAAGCATCTCAGGGAATCTGCAGTCATTTTTTGTGCTAGGTATTTGGCATCTAACACTTACAGGAACAAACATAACATACAGTCATGTGCTTTCCCTGTAACGAGCTCAATATCACAAATGGGTGGGATCGTGTAGCATTCTAGACAGATACTTCCAAACACCATCCTTGATTCGAGACAAAAGCAGAGCAGAAGAATCTGCTCCTAGTTTGCCAGGAACTGCCAAACTAGACATTACATCATCTCTTTGCCTCAAAAGCAAAGAACTTCTGGCAAGTTCATTGTGAATCTAGAAACTTAGAGGCTGGATAGAAAATATTTTGTGAAACTTACGAAAACAAACACACCTCCTGCAAACACACACCACTCATAATTGAAAAAAATACTTGATATATCTTTCACTGGAAATATTTTAAATACCATACAAAACCAGATCATACCTATTTAAGAAAAACTGATTTTTGTATTTAAAGAAGAGCAAACTTACATGCAAAAGCATATATGCCCTTTGAGGCATTCTTTGCTCTCCCAGAGAAGTCTCCACCCATAGTCTGGGAAAGAAAAAGGCCAGAGAGAGGTAAGGTATGGTACAAACAAGTCAGGCTGCCTGATTTTAGTCTCAAGTGCATCCCTGGAAGTTACCATATATACATGCTTCAATGTCAGTGAGATGATTAGAACACAACTCAGGATTAAATTAGTTTACTGCTTCCCTATCAGTTCCAAAAGATCTGGACTATGCAAAACAACCGCTGAATGCCTGTAAGCTCTGTAGTGCCGAGTCAAAGCAGTTGTTCCTTCAAGGGGAAATGCATGGCCTTGACAGAGCAACCGAAATAGCCTCTGGTCAACAGAAACACAGCCTCGTTTTTCAGGATGTCAGCTGCATAACATTTTCACTGCTACTTGCAAAAGCTCACATGTGGTATCAAAACATAAGCTCCTAAAGCAGACAATATCTTCAACTCCTTTGACCAAGGTTCCTTTAATCCCAACAACATTCTCAGTTGGTTAGCACCTGGTGACTTGCTCTACCACTTTTACATGAAACAGAGTCAATTATTTAAGACAACTCAAAGCATGACACGTTCTCAACCTACCACAGTTTGACATGCAGCCCTCCAGTCTCAAGGTTCAGCTATTGTCCTAGCACTAGCTCTCTGCCCAAGAACCAGGAAGGGAAGGTCATTTCATTGCCTATGATTTCAGTGCCTCACAGCTGTATTCCTGGAACTGTGCTCACATGAGCATGTTTGCCCATGCCAGTGCAATGGAGGCAGCCTGTGTCCAAGCTTCTGTAAACTTCCTTCTGGATTACTGGAGGAGATCTACAGCTCACTACATCGCACTATGTGAGAGCCTAAAAGCTCCCTCTAACACGACGATGACAGCAACTCAAACTGGCAGGCTAGCCTAGCCCAGTCCAGATCACTGTGGTTTGAGATAAAGGCTTCTTGCAGAATGAGACAGCAGATTTCACTCCACTATCATGCTGTGAGGGAGACATTTCCCACTTCCCTTCCCTGTAGTTTCCAGAAGAAAGTTAAGACACCACAGTTGAAAATTTAGAGCGGATCAACTCTGAGACAGAACACACAATCTTCAAGTCTCTTGAAACCTGGTAGACTTGAAGGAATGGTAAAAAGAGAACACACCAATTTGCCCACTTCACACGATACCAGATCACTTAAATGTTTGTGTGTTATGGCTTATTCACATGTAATCTAAAAACCTCTGGAACACCTCCAAGCTCAAAACAGTACCGACAATAGCCTTCGTCTCAGCTGTAGGCTAATAGTCCCACTTTGCTCACTGGAGTTAGGCTGTGACAGCTGTTCAAGGCAAGGAATAGCCATGACTAACACTAACATGTCAGGACACCCCGAGTCTTTTAAAGACAGCTACGGGGGGATTTTAGTACAATTTTCCTCATCATCTCAAAGGAAACCCACTAATATATAAAACTACACAACTGACAAAGTATTAGCTTTAAAACAATAAAACCAAGATCCAAACTCTTTGTATGATCCTACTCATTATCAAGAAGCTTTAAAAAACTACAATATTTGATACCTTGGCGAAAAACTTACATGTGTCTTGCCACTGCCTGTCTGGCCATAGGCAAAGCATGTCGCCATCCCACCCTCAAAGATGGTCTCTACAAGAGGTCTAGCTGTGAACCTGGATATTCAGAAGGTAAAACACAGTTAAGGCAAGTATTTCACACCCTGCTTCATCAGTTTTCCTTAAAAAAAGCAAATAAAAGCAAATCCTTAGGAAATCAGCACGGCCATACCAAAAATAAGCTCAAGACTTTTCAGACCTTTAGTCTCCTCTGAAAAGGATCTCAGGCAGCAGTTTCTTTAATCCAGGACACCACCTAGCCATAGCTCCACACTGTTGTTGAGCAAGCAGTTCCCATGAGAAGAAAGCATTACCTGTACACCATCTCATTCGAAGCAGATTCGTCAAATGAAAAGTCAAATCTAAATGCCTGGGTTTCAATGTATTTTGTTAGGTCCACTTTCTGCTTCGGCTCATGCACCAGCAGGACACACTTGCTTGGAACAGTAATCACATCACATTCCTTTCTTCCGAGTTCTGTTGACAGAAAAGACCCTCAGTTTTAAGAATAAGCAATGTAAAGCTGCTGCAAGACAGAGCTTTGTCAGTACACTTGCCTTGTTTATTGAGAGGGCGCTTCCTCACGCAGACACAAATTCTGTGTTGTTCTATCTAAAAGAAAAAAATGTAGTAATTATTTCCCAATTACACCAACACCTACTTAGTATTATGGAGAGAAAGATCCAGTGATCCCTCACATCTACTTTTCTATATGCTGATCAAAGGTGCCTCACGCAGGGATGCAACTCTTAGAAGTCCATTCAGTGCAAAAGAAACACTACAGCTGACCTTTACGTAGCGTGCTCCAGCACGTCAGGTGGAAATGCTGCTATGCTATACAACTGCCCCAAATATTCTGTATCACAATTGGTAAGAATTTCAGTCCTCAGCCAGCTTTCCAGCTAAATCTGTGATAAATACCACAGCTACAGTCAAATTCAGGAAAATTATTTTTATTTATCCCCGAGGTATTCTTTAACCTGGAGTTCTTTACTGATGCAGAGAGTTTAGCTATTTGTGCAGCACAGCTACATACAAGTTGAGTTTGGGAAGCGCATATCCCACTGGTGAGGCAGAAAGCAGAAGATGACAAACTCTGTCGTGCTGTGATGTGCACACAAACAGCTGGTTCTCAGCCCCGTAGGGCACAGGCACACAAGCCACCCAATGTCTTAAGCTACTCCACACCTACTTTGTTTGAATTTAAATGCGGACATTTTCCAGTGACCATAACAAGGCTCCTGCTAGACAAGGACTCTTTAGTCTCAGGTATTAAACAAAGCTACCTCTGTAATTGCTGAAGATACCAGCTGAGCTTGTTTTGGTTTTAGTTTTTGACCTCTACTTTTGCTCCCCTACATTTTGACCTGGTTTAAAATTACTAAGTGACGTACATACAGAAACACTTTGTTATAGGGCAATAGTCCACTTAATTATACCTAGAACAAGCTAAGCTACTATGTAATAGGCTCTGCCGTTTACAAGCTCTGAAAAATATTGACATTACCACACAAATCATTGCAAGACAATTGTTGAAGTGCAAGCTCTTCACTAGCAACATCAGCAAAGTAACGCAAGGCAGCTTAGCCCTAAACAGGGCAGGTAAGTGACCTCAAGATACATACCACCAGGTGCCTCAAGACCACAGTATGCTCAGAGGATTCCCAGGGTACAGTGAGGCACTAAATTGCTCATACCCTGAGGTCTGCAGTACAAAACAAAGAGGCCTGTCTACAGGCTGCAGTTAGTAGCCTCAGTATTTACTTACTGGGTCAGTTATAGATATTGGCTGGTATTCTAAAGTTGCTCTGAATTCCTTGATCATCTGTGCAAACTCCCAGTTTGGACAGCTGCTGTCAAACTCCTGCATGAAAAACAACACAGATCCAAAGGTAATTAACCTGCAACAGCAAAAAAGCCCCAGAGACACTAAACAATGAGGTGTACACAACTAGAAATATTTCACAAGATTCAGAACTTTCCAACACTACAATCAGCCCAGCCTTATGAACAGCTTCATAGAACAAAGCCTGTCCAAACTGTTTAATTTCAACTATTGTGATACACTGTCCTTTCGCTTTTCCCTTTACTCGTGTCTTGTAGAGTACTCCACCTGTGCATGTTTCATCCTGCTTTCACTAATTTGAGCTCTCCTTTCTTCTCTCTTGTTTTTCATTTTCTCCATCCCTTCCACAATGTTAGATCTTCTCCGAACTAGATAAAATAAAAACAGTTCCTTGGATTAAATTTTCATAGTAGGTTTTAAGCACAATACAAGTATCTCACTGTTTCCAGGTTACTGACAGGCTAACTTGTACAGGAAATAATTATCTTCAGATGGATGGTCATTAATTTGGCAGGACTTCCTTCCCAAACCATATCTACCTATCAGAGAAACTGCCTGGTAAGTCACACTACCACTCCAAAGTAAAGGCAGCGTTTCTGAGGCAGTACCACTATAAACAGAATTACACATTGGTAATAAAAATCCTCAAGATAGTCAGTATAACTGCCAAGGCCACCTTTTCAAAGCTTTAGCCTTGGTGTATACAAAGCAGCAATCACATGATGATGCATTGCTGACTGGTGAGCCAGTTCCTACCCACTGCTCCCTGCTACCTGGGCACGCTGAAGAGTTTCTCTCAGCAGCAGGCAAATGGTCCCCTCTCTTTCCATTTCCATTTGTCAGTGAAGGTGGTAGAGGACAGCTCATCCTGCTACTCCTGGTTTGGACAGCTGCAGAAAGAACCCAGACCAAACCCAATAATTAGATCACAAGGAGCAAGAATAATTTCCTGATTTGTAAAACCTCCCAGACAGCAGGC
>NW_010390137.1:21927-31178 GCF_000710305.1 Buceros rhinoceros silvestris | reverse complement strand
TATATATAATATTTATAGCTTTCATTCCATTCCACACACTCCATATATATATATGTACATTTATATACATTTCTATGTGTCTAAGTGTACCAAAATTTACATAGTATTTCTTCTTTGTTAACTGCTGTTTTGTAAAGGAAAATGCTAGTGTTTTTTTCAGTAACAGCTCGGACAATTCATTTTTCCTTCTTCTTTAAAAATATAACCACATGATTTACAAACTTGCCCTTCTTATAAGATGACGTTAACCATGTAAACAGACCAAGACTAAATGTAGTTCTTTACAAAGCATTTGTGGCATTTCACTTCCTGTAACATGAGTAGTTAAGTTTTCACCCCTTTATTGACCTACTTCTTCACATTAATTCCATTAAAAGGTTTTGTTCACTGAAGGATGCCCAAGGTTTACATGCACACATATACATACTCTAATGTATACTACGGCTACTGTCCAAATGGAACATCCTTCCAAACGCCCTTAGTATGCTTTCAGTCAAAAAGAAAGCAACAGTGATCAAGGTATCATGATCTACTTGCCTGAGAACAAGGAAACATACAGGAAATCACACATGCTCACAGGCTCCATGGTGCCCTGAAGTCTTGTTCTCTGACCTGAAAGGCTTGCATTAATTTTCATTCAGGATACCAAAACCAGAAAACTATCTGGCTCCTCTTTTTGTGGCTCCTATTGGACTTGTGTCACAGTCATTCATTAACAAAGCAAAACAGGTAATCTTGCTCTGCACAATATGGCGTTTTTAAAGGTCATTATCACTGGACCTTGCTTTTCACAAATTCACAGTGCTAAGCAGAACAGGAACAGTTCTCAAGTCAGTGCTCAAAAAAGTCAGACTTCTCAACATTAGCAAACCACAGACAATGAAATTAAAGATTAAATGAGATTGAGCAGCTGCTCTCAGTTCAAAAGCATGTTTCTCTTCCAACTCATTTCAACAACAGATTTTCTGTAGGCCGTAAATTATTTCACAGAAATAACAATCTAGTTACTAGAAGAGCTGGAAAAACATAACGGAGTTTTTCAGTGATTACAATTATAGATTCTCAGTGGACAGTTCTACCTGTTCCTACCATAATCCAGGTTTACCTGCTTGACAGGAAGCAAACTGACATACACAAGCTCAGTTACCACTTTTGTTTTCTCTTTTTCAGTACACAGCGATCTAGAAACTATTTTAATAAATCTAGATACTGTCTCTCATAATGCTGATTGCAATCTTTAACTTTTCCTACATAAATCTTTAAGAAAGCCCCTTCCCCATGACACCACAGATTTTTCAGATATTTGGGGTACAGTTTCTATCAACTCTGGAGTAAAGCGGGGATTCCTGTTCCAGAACAAAAGGTCAAAAGAAGCCCACTAGAAAGCCAGCTTTGCCCTGAGCAGATTCAGGAGCCCTTGGAGACTACTATGGAGCTTACCTATTACTAAATGTTATTTCTCCCCTCCCTGGGTTTGATGAAGAATGGAAAAGGGATCACAAAAGTTTATAAACCATCTACACAGATATGTAAGTTCCAGTATAGTCCATGGCAATCAGTACAATCACCTCAAAGCTGCTCTAGCTTCTGTTTTGGCTTTAATGACCCTTAATGTAGCCTCCCAAAGGAAAACAAACAAATGAACAAAAGACAGCATACTCCTTGTGTGTAAGACAGGAGCAAGACAGATAGAAAACCATTCCCCAAGTATCTGCTATACAGGTAATCCTTGCAGGATCTTTTCTTTGATGTGTCTCAAAGGAAAACAAATAAATTAAAATTTCAGATGGACAAAAGCAACTTTTCACAAGCCCGTTCTTCATCCATTTTAGGGAGGTTTCCATCACTGCAGCATAAGGAGACACACCTGTTATTTGATTAAATGGGAATTTCAGTAAGTCAAGTCTGATGACCTGAGCTACAAAGTTTTATGTTTTACAAATAGTAAACTATAGCTTCTCAGGCAGTTATGTTACTTGCATGTAGTGAAGTTCCATATCCAAACACCACCACGCCCCAACCATAATGGATACCAGACCTAGGCATGAATTTTCCAAAATAATAGGTTTTCCTCAGTAAATTCTTGTTTCTTGAAAACTGAGCTTTTAAAAGTATTGAAGAAATGCAAAGAGCAGTCTCATCATGGAGTTTCCAAACTGAAAATATTTTCTTCCTTTCTTTCCAGAGTGTCTCTTAGCAAAATAATCTGAACAAGAAGCCAAGCTCCATAGAGCAGTTCAGAAGTAAAATCTGTGGATCACAAATCAAAACATCAACTGAGAAGATCTAACTGCATCTATCATACTTGCAAATTGATGCATTAACAAGTGTTCTGTGCATGCCTTACATGGGCTTGTGTAACTACGGAGAAAATGTAGGGGAAAAGATCCTCCTGCTCAGCTGATTCCCTCCATAGGAGGACATTATGTTACAGAATCACAGAATCACCTGGTTGGAAGAGACCTTTAAGATCATTGAGTCCAACCACACAACCATGAACCATGTCCCTCAGCACCACATCCACACGTCTTTTAAACACTTCCAGAGATGGGGACTCCACTGCTTCCCTGGGCAGATTGTTCCAATGTTTCACAATCCTCTCTGTAAAGAAACACTTCCTAATATCCAACCTGTGGCCATTTCCTCTAATCCTGTCACTTGTCACATGAGAGAAGAGTCCAACCCCCACCTTGTCACAACCTCCATTCAGGTAGTTGTAGAGAGTGATAAGGTCTCTCCTGAGTCTCCTCTTCTCTGGGCTAAACAACCCCAGTTGCCTCAGCCACTCCTTATAATACTTCTTCATGTTAAGGCATGTTCATGAAAATAAATCCACCCTTAATACAAATGGAAAAACCTCTCACTTCCTTTTAAATGGACTCACAGAGAGCACAGCTCTGTAAACTGGGCTGGACCTGTGCACCAGCTACAGGACTTCTTCCATAACCTTGAGTCATCTGCATTCCATAACCTGCAGCTCATCTGAAGAAGGAGTTCCCACCTCCAGAGGAAAGATACTGATGATCAGCTGTCTGCAATCTTTGTTCTATTTCAGGGCTTTAAACTCCGTAAGAGTTGCTACTGTCTGTAAACCCATGCTTGTCACATTACTGAAATTCTTTCACAAGAAGCAGGAACTGTTTGCCATCTGGATGAGCTTAACTTGTGATACAAGTAAAGGTTTGAATTCATTTTCGGCAAGCCCACATCATAAAAACACAAACACAAAGCACAATCCCTTATGTCTGTGACAACAGAGCCTAGAGAACAAAAAAAGAATTCAGAATCTTGTAAGTGCCCTCAGGGCACATAAAATAATCTGAGAGATTCCATATCTCCAAAAAGACACTTTAAAGGAAATCAGGAGATAACACAATGCTGAAAAATTTATGCCAATACCCTTACATAGTTGCTAAAATATATACATTTGTATTAATATAAATTTATGCTATAACATCACTACTTACTTTTTTCCCCCTCACAGCTACATGTTAGACCAGTTAAGGAACCTTCATACAAATGCAGTTGGAAATTCACTCACCCACTATTTCAGCTGCTCTGTTGATACAAGTTCTTTAATTCAATTCTGGGTTCCACATTGCAGAAAAACGCACAAAATCTAAATACGCAACCTAAATCCTGGTCAAAATGGATGCTTTTGTTATAATCTATGAAGCAGAACTTATGCATGCACGCCTGTGTGCAGAAAGAATGCTGTAGTGTCCCAAAATTTCCAGGCATCAACCTCTGTGACACATCAGTGAAGGAAAGACAAAGAAATTTGCCAGTACAGTGGCTGTTTATAAAAAGTATCATATAGTTGTACACATAAGATCACCAATGACTGTGGAAATACACAACTTTATTTGAAAACTTACTTCTTGGTTGTGGAATTACTTCATACAGATAATCACTGAAGTTCCACAACCATTTTGATAATCATTTAATTCTTGAATAAGGCATTTTCCCCTTAAACTAATTGAACGTAGGCAATGTCAGTTCACAGAAAAGATTTTCAGTGGAGTAAAAAAAAAAAAAAGAGGCTGTCATGGCACATATTACAGATTGCTTGACAAGCATAGTCTGTTTGACTAATGCATTCATAAGATAAAAGAATTAGCACTGATGACTGAAAACTAAAGACCAACATTCTCCCATCTGTTTGTGCACCACAGGGACTTAAATTCCACCCATCAGCTGGAAGGCATGTAAAAGGCAAATAAAATCCCACTTGGTTTCAGTACTGAATGCTTCTGATAACAGTGCATAAGTACAGTGTGTTTTCAATAGAATCTTTCAAAGTAAAATACAACTAAGCATACAGTTAGCAGATGAAAAGTTAAAATCTACTAACCCAGAAGGTATAAAACAAAATATAATGTATATTTCTTAAGTTACCGCTATTACTGTGCCCTAGCACTACAATATTCATGAGGACTTGGGTATATTCTATTAATTCTAAATGCATACAGATGTTTATTTGGATCTTAATTAGTTAGTAACTCAGCTTTCACGGCGGTTCCTCATACTCCTAGCATACATTGCCAAGGTTTCTTGGAATTTAAGGTCTTCATTTCTGAGCTAAATAAAGTCTGGTTTCCTTGACTTAGCTTTACCTAAAGGAATTATTTTTATTTCCTCTCTTCTACCACCTAAATATCTGAGCACATGCAGAATCATCCAGCTAGTTTCATTAAAAATTGGAAGGGTAGAATTATTTTTATCCATTATTTATATCCATTTCTGTTTCGTTACTTCCATATTTCATTCTGTATTTTTCCAACAATTTCAACTGACCATTTTCAACATAATAAAAATCTGTAGCTCGAATGCATAACTAAACTTTGCCATACAATTTGAACACTAATTGTATCAGCCTTGGTACGTGTTCTTCATATGGAATCATTACTTGTTTTAAATCTATGAGGAAAGAGGCCATTAGAATATTTTTTTTCTTACTCTTGATGGCTAGATGCGAGGTTAGGGATGGGATACTTTAGTTTAGCCACAGTGTAGGGCAAATGAAGCTATAGGGCTTTTAGTGTGACAGTGATTTCCATCAACAAGCTTGGACTACGGGCAGATCAAGTTCAAGTCCACTACTAGGGCTCCCATACAGCCATAAACTTAAACATCCAACTTCCAGCCTCTGCACGTACGGTTTATTCAAACAGAAATGACAGGAACCAATCTTGCTCTAAAGATACACACTCATCTTAATGTAAATCAGTATTTTGATATTCTACCTGACAAAAAATTGTCTTGCTTTTAAAAACAAAAAAAGTACAATAGAGCAGCTAGTGAAGAATTATAAATATCCAAAGACAATCATGACAAAAAAAAAAAAAAACCCAAAAAAAACCCCCAATGTATTCCTTCCTTTCTTCTTTCCCTCTCTCCCTCCCTCCTTCCTTCCTTCCCTCCCTCCTTCCCTCTCTCCTTCATTTATAGAGGTACCTCTTGGGTCAAAATATCTGTTGCACAGTTTTAGGGAGGGCTTCGCAGAAAAGAGACAAGAAGATGAGGCATTAGGGTATCAAGAGGGTGCTAAAATAAGCTCCTTCTTTTTGCTTAGTATGCAAAGTTAAATTGGGATAATTTTATGAATTGGATGGACCAGTTTGAATGTCACAAAAAAAGGCTAAGACATAATTTTAACTCTTTTAATCATTTTCTCTGAAAGCAAGAAAAAATTGAGAAGAAATCCCAGAATATATTTTCTCACTGTACTTTAGAATTTGTACTAGAAGTTGAGGTAAAGAAGTGACAACAAAGAAATTATAGCAAAATCTATTTATGTGATATTATATCACAAAGAAAAGTTCTCTTTGCATAGAACAGCATTCTTTATTTTCCTATATTTAAGACACTGAAGTAAAAATGCGTAAGAGCAGAATGGGGTCAACAAAAAGGATGGTTGAAGTACAGAAGGATGGGTATTTGTCTTGATATTGCCAGCTCTCAAATTATTTGGCAAGAAAAGGGAATTAGAAGGGAACCTTCAAAGAGTATTGATGACTAAAGACTAAAATTTCCCCATCTGCTTGTGCACATGGGACGTGCACATTCTCCATCAGTAGCTGAGCTTATGGAAAAAAAATGAAATTATTCAAGCACTGAGTGCCTCTGATAACAGTACAGAAACACACTTTCTTTTAATTTTTATTTTAATTGTAATCATTAAAAATTATGACAGGCGCACAGAAAAATGATCAGTCCCTGCCTTACAATACTGAAATAAAAGGTCACTTTATGAAATGATTGCCTTTTTTTTTTTTTTTTTAAAGAACAAATAGAAGGAAATTATCCTTCACACAGCAAAGACTGAGCCTTTGGAATTCCGTCAAAAAGTCTTTAATTCCCATAGCACAGTTAGAGTTAAAAGTTACTTTATAACTATTAATAAAGCTTGTAATTACATAAGGTCAACCAAACCTCATATTCTGGGAAATAAAAACATCACTCTCTGGGGTTATTAAGAACTGTCTTTTGTGTTTAACATTAAGCAAATTAGTAAGGCACAGTTTTACTGCAGGCAAAATCGGGACTATAGTACTGCTAAGTACAGAGCACAAACAGGAAAACAGGACAGCGGGTATTACCTTTAACTAATATGTTTCCAGGTAAGTTTCATGTGTGTGTATATATATGTATATACATGTATATATATATGGGGAAGCAGTCAAACATAAATATATATATATATACACACACACAGTGCAAACAAAACAGCTGGGGAAATTTCTACCTAGTAGCTTCCCTCAAAGGATTTCCAGCCCTGACCCATCACTATTGAAGGCAGAACAAACAAACCAACCACATGAAGCAGCAAAGAAAGGATGCTGATTTTCACAGCTCAGTAAAGACTGGAAGCTGATTTTAAGGAGCTGGTGGCTTCCAGACTGAATGTAAATAACATGAATGGTGGGAAATCTAACTAGGGGCAAAACTGAAGATCCTGTTTAACATGATGCTCTTCTTACTCCCTCTGTGTGGGAAGCTAGTCTTTTCTTCCACACTATGCACACTGTCATATCCATGACTGTATTTAAGCAACTTGGAAAATACAGATGCTGAATGTTCTGATTTTCATTCTCCAGTCCATCTTGACATTACAGACACAAACACACAAATATATATATATGAAAATTAAATATGCTTCAAATGGCACGTGAAAATAAATAGCATTACTTCAAGCATGACATTAGATATTATCATTTTACTAATGCAGAGAAAAAGTCAACGTCTATGTTAATGTATCTACATATACAGAAAAAAACAAAGCAAAGCCTGTACTACATGTCTCTGGTATAAAAAGTGGGAGATTTAACAGTGCGTAATAAATATCTCTGTACAGTGTATGGTTTCTACAAAGATAAATGCATCCATTTCACACAAGGAACTAAGAGTACAAAACTGCTAATTTAACTCTGTTAATTTGCATTTTTGTTATGAGACAGATTCATTGTGTTGATTAATAACATCAACATATTTCCACTGTACAGGGAAGGGACCACGCAGCAGCTCAATCTGCACTCAGGGTGACACTGTCCTGCTGCTTAGTAATTAAATCTATACACTCTACAAACAAGCCATCGTGTGAAATACCAAGTGTATTTAGAAAGTTGAGTATGCTAGTCATCTTAATACAGAACTGGCTTCTCAGAACACCAGTGTGTAATTACAGAACTCGCCAGAGAAGCAGATTATCCTATTATTTTCCTGTGCTTGGGTAATGGATGAAGGGCAGTAGATATCAAAAAATTCCAGCCATAAAAAGTAACTTGCTGTGTGAGACCGCAGCAAGTTACTCCCTAAAAAAACTATGAGTGAAAAACACACCCCATGTCAAATTTTCTCATCAATTATATGAAGAGGAAAGCATACATTTATAAATCCTACTAACACAAGCATTACCACAGCTGATATTTATACATTAATCAAAATAAGATTCCAGATTTATTCAGATAAAATGTTCTCAATCAATTAATGCATATATGGAAACAAATACTTTAAAGACATAACACCATGTAACCCACTGAGGGTTTATTTATTCATATAATATAAACTTAGCAGTAAATGATGAGGTGATAGGCACTTATCTTCCCATCACCTTGCCCAGCAATATTTGACCACAATAATTCTCCTATCATTCTCTGATATTTTCCCAGCCCCCAAAACTCTCATAATTTTAATGAACATCCCTCTTCCCAAGAAATTCAATATCAGTAAACTTGCAGTATTTATTTTAGCTCAATATTTTTTAACATTTTGGAAAAATGTTATTTACTATGTTTTAAAAGTTTGAAACATATCACAGATTCTAATGAGAATTTGAAATGAAGGCAAGACTGATTTGATAAACTTTATTTTTTACATAGCTAAAGATGCAGATGTTACCCAGAAAAAGATATAAAAAGCCACATTTTTCCTGTGCTTTCATATCCCAGCTTTTATACACGTTCCCCAACATCTTTTTAGCCTTTCATCCCTGCACACAGCAACCACATCTTGCTCAAGCTCATTATCAAAAACAAATCAAAAAAAAAGCTCGCATCTGACTTTCCACTACTCTTCAGTTTGTGTCTTTAACTCCCACAACTGAATTGTCTCCTTTTCCACACATAGGCTATACCAATTATTCTAGATTTGGGAAGTCAATGTTTTTCTCCACCTTTCCGATTCTAATTGAAAAGTCTTCAAAAACATGTGCAAACATGAGTCTTTTAAGGACCCTCATGTCACCTCCTTCATTACCTCCACTAACCTTGCACTGTTGTAATTCACCCACACCATCTGCTTTCAGTATGTAAGCCAGTTTTTCCTGCAGCAGTTTTCTTTTCAATGACTTTACACATAAATCTTTATGGTGGCATATCAAGACAAGTTGCCCTTGAATTTTTGATAAACTGTATCAGTGCTGAATTTCCCCCTACTAGCTCACTCAGAAATGCAAGAATTCATGAAGATTCATTTGATGGTTCTTTTTCCAAAGGTTCATGTTCCCAGGCCTTTCTGAATTATTCATTACAAACTATGTCATAGTGATATTTCATCCTAGTGTTTCCTGAATGAAAACACACAAAAAGCCACATAAGATTGTGGGGGCAGGGTGTTGGTTTAGGGGTGCTTTTTGAGCACTGCAGGACAGCTCTATCCAAATAAATAACAAGGTATCAACTTTGAAAGAATACCCCTCGCTCCTTTTTTTTTTTTTTTCTTTTTTTTTCTACCCCAACCCCCCACCCGAG
>NW_010390137.1:11987-21855 GCF_000710305.1 Buceros rhinoceros silvestris | reverse complement strand
CCCCCCCAAAAGACAGTAGCTGACAGAATTCCTCTGAAGTCTGGGAGTCACATCTACCATCCTTGTCGTAGTTCTGTTTTAGAAATTTGAAGACGCTGCAAGATTCAGTCAGTTTCTGAGAGATACATATTTTTCTTAGCCTCAATAAAAGGATGATCGTGAGAGATCTCAAAAGACAAGATATATGTTTCTGTCTTATCATGGCTGTTGTGAATAAGATGATTAAATATGGAAAGAAGGTAGGAGAAAGAAGGAACTGAAGGATTCTCATCTATGTTGAGCATTTCATAGTTTACAGGATTGCCTAAATAAAAGGGCAAACACAACCTTTCCTAACTGCTGAGCTGTGTGTGTGACACATAGCTAGATAGGTAAACGTACCCATAAGAGGAAATACAGTACACACGCATGTCCTGCTCCACTGGATCTAACATCAAGAGCACACTGAAAAACATTGCAAACAAGCTGTTCAACCCACTGATCTGCCAAAACCACCTCTTTCCTTGCAGATGTCCCTTTTCTGAGCTTCCAGAGAGACAGCAATATACATTTTCCAGGAGATTTACAGTTGCCTGACCTTCATGCTAGATTGATAGTAGTGCCCTAGCTAGTACAGACATACATTACACAATACTAATCTAGTCTTTCACATCCCAGCTGACTGTTCTAATCACTAGACCAGCAACCTCCAAACTGTTCCTACTGTGCATCACATCAGTAAAAAATTTTTGAGCATGCAACCTTAATATGTGTATACTTGATTATAAATTATATACGTGTACTGCTGTACTAATGTTATGTACATTATAAAACACACAAAAGTAGAAAGTAAAAAGGTATGAGATAAAAGTGAAATAAATAATATTTTAAAATAACTTATTCACTCATGTACACTTATTATCATCACTATTAATATTTATTGAGAAAAATGTCATTAAATATGCATTGTTTTGTAAATTTTTAACACTTTATGATACAGTGATTCAAAGGTCTGGTTTTAAGTTCAGTATACTTCAGTACTTGGTTTTAATGTCTGTCATAGCTGGAAAAGATAGCTCACAAGTATATATAGATCCAAACGGAACAAGTACATTGTTGGTGGTGCTTAATAAATCATGATGCTAATTTTTCTAACCCCATCTACCAATCAAAGTTTTGTATTGAAATCTGGCCAGTAAATTTCCATCTTCCCTGGAGATAAGCCTGGAAGCGGCACATTCATGTTTGTGGGACAGTGAGCTAGCGAGGTCCTTAGGACTGCCATACCAGTGGAGGTCTGGGACAGAGTGCCAAGTGAAAGCACAGACAGAAGCCATTCTGATGAGCTGGGAATGACGGTAACGCCTAAGAATGGTCGAATAGGAATTAGGCTTTTTCCTCCCCAGAAAGGTGACAGGATCAATAGCCAACTAAAGTGCATATACACCAATGTACATGGCATGGGCAGCAAACAGAAGAAGCTTGAAGCCACTGTACGACAGGAAAAATATGATTGACACAACTGGAGAGCTGCGTTGGACACCTATAAGGGATAGGCCAGGAAAGAGAGGCAGTGGAGTGGCCCTGTGTGTTAGGGAGAGTTTTGATTGTCTAGAGGTTGACAATGGCAACGACAGGGTTGAGTGTTTATGTGTAAGAATTGGGGAGAAGGCCCACAAGGCAGATATTATGGTGGGATTCTGTTATAGACCACCCAACCAGGATGAGGAGGTAGATGAAATATTCTATAAGCAGCTGGGAGAAGTCCCACAATCACTACCACTTGTTCTTGTGGGGGGATTCAGCTTAGCCGATGTCTGCTGGAAATACAATACAGCAGACAGGAAACAGTCTAGGACGTTCCTGGATTGTGTGGAAGACAACTTCCTAACACAGCTGGTGAGCGAGCCAACTAGGGAAGGCTGCCTGCACAAAGAGAGAAGAACTTGTGGGTGATGAGAACACTGGAGACTGTCTTGGACATAGCGACCATAAGATGGTAATTTTCAGTAAAACAATCTGGATGAGGAGATTGAGCGCACCCTTTGCAAGTTTGCAGACAACACCAAGTTAGGTGAATGTGTTGATCTGCTTGAAGGTCAGGAGGCTCTACAGAGGGATCTGGACAGGCTAGATCGATGGGCCAAGGCCAATAGTATGAGTTCAGTAAGGCCAAGTGGTGGGTCCTGCACTTGCACTCAATAACCCGCTGCAACACTACAGGTTCGGGGAAGAGTGACTGGAAAGCTGCCCAGAGGAAGAGGACCTGGGGGTGTTGGTCAACAGCTTGCTGAATATGAGCCAGCAGTGTGCCCAGGTGGCCAAGAAGACCAACAGCATCCTGACTTGTATCAGATATACTGTGGCCAGCAGGAGGAGGGATGTGATTGTCCCCCTGTACTCAGCATTGCTGAGGTCACACCTTGAATACAGTGTCTGGTTTTGGGCCCTTCCTTTCAAGAAGGACATTGAGGTGCTGGAGTGTGTCCAAAGAAGGGCAACGAAGCTGGTGAAGCGTACAGAGAACAAGTTCTATGAGGAGCAGCTGAGGGAAGTGGGAGAAAGCCTGGAACAAAGGAGGCTGAGGGGAGACCTTCTCATTCTCTACAACTACCTGAAAGAAGGTTGAGTGAGGTGGTGGTCAGTCTGTTCTCCCAAGTCACAAGTGATAGGACAAGAGGAAAGTCCTCAAAGTTGCACGAGGGGAGGCTTAGGCTGGATTAGGAAAAATTTCTTTACAGAAAGGTCTGTGAAACATTGGAACAGGCTGCCCAGGGAAGTGGTTGAGTCACCACCCCTGGAGTTTAAAAGGCATATAGATGTGGGCTTAGAGATGACCTGGTGGTGCTGGCTTAACAGTTGGGTTTGATGATCTTAAAGGTATCTTCCAACAAAAAAGATTCTGTGATTCTGTTTAGTGAAATTCTGTAAAATACTGTATTGAGTATTGCATGACTAACTTTAAACTTCACTGATTAGATTTGCAGATTTTTTAATTGTTCATCATGAGAAGCTTATACTAGGACTAGGAGAAGTGTTTGCTCCGCCATTTTCCTGTTTATTTGTGATGTCATAATTAGCCTTATTATCTTAATACTTGCAGTTTCACTTTGAGAATCTTTAGAAGCCACTTGTCCATTTTGTGAGGGTTAGTTTAGTTAAAACTAGATCATATCATCTGTAAATCGACATAACAAGGCATACACAAACTGCAATACAGCGCAATATGCTGCGAGCAGATGAGTGAGTGAGAGCACCACTGCCAACACCTCCGTATTGTGGAGCACTCATCTTCCTTCAGGACACCTCATCTGCCATTCATAACACAGGGCCCTCTGACCTGTGGATGGAGTGAGTGCACTAATATGTATATAAAATATTAGCAAACTTAATTTCTTTCTTTTTTTTTTTAGATAAAAAAATAAATAAAAATAGAAGTTCTAATACCCCCGATGAGTCATTTTGTGCACCTCCTGGAGTGTGCATCTACTTTGATGGTCATCACACTAGTCTTCAAAACTTCAAATTTTCTCATTTCCGAATATTTCTTAAAATTGTATAGCCCCTGGCAAAACCTAGAAGCCAGTGAGAATGAGGAACACAACAGGAACTGTTAAATAATTTCAAGCAAATATCACCAAAAGATTCTTATAAAGCACTTTTATATTCTTTATATATTTTTTTTATTATTTCCCTCATTATTCAATCTCTTTCACTGGCATATTTCTCACATGTCAGCCTTTCATACCCCTAACTGAGATAATATTCAGGTTTATGAACCAGTCTGCAGGTTCCTCGACAAATACTGCTGAGGCACACAGTTAATTACAGATCTGAATACCATTCTCAACTTCCTACCACTGACTATACATCTGATCTTTTGTGGCCTTGGGGGTTCTTTTCCTGAGAAAAAAAAATACCCTTTATTATTTTTTCCCTTGATTTCATACTACTTGTCCATTATGCATTTTCTTTTTGAATATCTGAAAAAATACATTAAAAACACAAAATTATTGAAAAATACTTGAAAAAAACACTTCAAAATTTAAATATACTTGAAAATATACTTCAAAATACTTGAAAAACACTAACATTTTCCTGGTAGTTAAAGTGTCTAACTTATCTTTCTAAATTATCTTCTTCCATAAGCTTTTTTCCTGCCTATTTTTGGGTCACAGAAATTTAGCCATAATCTGACAGGCATGAAATATCCACCACATAACTTTATTTGCTGTTGTTCAAAAAAGTACAGTTTTTAATATCCTCCGTATGTTGCATTATTATTTTATGCACTCAGAAGGATAATAATATCTACAGAGCTCTCTGAACAGATGTCATGTGGGAATGCAATGCTAGAATGGATGTCCTGAGGCATACCTTTGATAATGCAGGTAAACACATAAGATATAACAACTTTTTCATTCACAACTTTGATATCAATTTTATAGCCAATTAGGTTGTTTGGGTTTTGTTCCCCAATAATCCTGCAAGGAACGCTGTTTTCAAACCTATGTCTCTTAACATTCAGAAAACTTAGTTTAATTTCTCTCTTTATACCTGGACATTTTATAATCATTTGTTTTCATGCCAGTAATAACTTCAGGCTTTAATAGGTCTTTTTACTTCCTCCTCTATCCTGATACAGTTACAGAAATTTTTACAAGTTGTCTGTTTTGATCCTTTTTTTTTTTTTTAAGTTAAACATATTATTTTTAGCCCCTTCTCATAAGATTGGGTTTCTATTCCCCTGTTTATCTCTGCAGTTTTCCTTGGTACAATTCACCATCCTCAAACACTTCTGTATATAATTAACTGCAGGCTGTCACTCCTTGCAGTGTCAACAATATGTTTCCCTTTCTACCAGAAATTTCTTCATTCTGACAAATCTAAGAATTTCTTTTTCCTGCTAGCAGCTATATGATTATAGCATATAACCATCTTACAATTGACTAAAGCTCCGAGGTCTTTTTCCTTTTTCTCAACTGATTAATCCCCATAGAAATGCCTGTTACTCACAACTCAGAACACGACCCTGTACTTTGTACACTCAAATTTCAACCCATTTTTATTACTGAAGACTTCAAAGGTACCCTATGCTTTCTGCACAAGAATCTAATCCTCACCTGAACTGACAAGGCATTGAAGCTTTGTCATTGGCAAATTTCATTATCATACTCCTATTATTACTCCCAAAGTTACCACTGAAATATCTAAATAATTAGCATTATACAACCTGTCCTAAAGAACCCCATTAACTCCCAGGCCCAGAGTTTCTTTCTTAGTAGATAGGCTGTTTTCTTGTTGTTATCAAGTTTTTGACTACCAGACAGCTTTTCACTTCTCTAATTTAACCAACAGTTTTCCTCATAGTTCCTAGCTACTCCAAAAGAGCGACTCACGGGGTAATTGTGTCACTGAGTCAAGCCACTCGGCATAAAGAATGAATCTCACCTTCTACAAATAGCCCCCAGTGGTGGAACATTCCCAGACCATCTTCTTTACAGCACAAAACTGTGTTTACTGAAGATCAAAAGCCAGATGTTGATTTTCATTATCTTGTCATTCCTTCATCCTCACTTTTGCTATTGTTGGTTAAAACCCTGTCTCTTCTTAAACTGATTCCTTATTCCCATCTATGAAACGTATTAAAGAACAGCCAGGCCCCCCATTTATAGTCCAGGCTAACAACCTCTAATTATTACTTACTAATTTTTACTGGCAACTAAACCTCTTGATTATCGTTCACGTTCTCATTCCCTCTCTTTAATGAGATAGATCTTTTAAGTGCCACCTTCTTGTAATATGCTATATTCTTATATCACCTGAAATTAGTATTGAGCAGTGTTACTGATAGCCAGTTCCTACAGTTCGTTATGTTTCTGCTAGCAAGCAGTACTTTGTGAGGTCTTGGCGTCTCCCATGTCGTGACACGAAACGGAGCTCATATCTGGAACTGGAACGAATCGCTCGAACGCCAATATGGTGTGTAGCGAGACCCGTTTATTGTTTACAATATACCCCACTTTATAGACTCTTGTCCACTCGACTAACTACATGGTGATTGGATAGTGACTCTGTTACACAGACAGCACACATCTCTTAAAGCACTATAATTGGATAAAAGGGGTTAGATCCCACGTGGTGGGTATTTTGGTTAGAGCTAATCAGACAAGGCTAGTAGAGATAGTATTTCCCACACGATAACACTGCAGCTGGGTTTCGGCTGCTAAGTTTCTCAGAGAGAGTAGCATATTTTCGTAGTTCTAATTTCTGCTAGAAAAATACACCAACATCCCACTGTTGCCCACAGAGTTCTTGGTGATTTCTAGCCTGCCAATAAGCGTTTCCGGACTCTTCAGTCAAAATCACTGTCTTACGTCTGAAGACAGGTTTTAACTTCTGTGACTACTTCCTCTGTAAAAAGACTGATTCATCCCATGATACAGCATTCTTTGACCTGTGCACTGCAGATTCTATTTCACTGGTTATTTTTTCTGTCAGTTGAAGTTTCCAATGATTTTTCTTTTCCTATTATCCTCATTTCTTTACTAAGCTGTCTCATTTACTCTCATGATAGTGCTCAAGGACAAAATGCTTTCCAAAGCTGCTGTACCCAGTTAGGCTCCTGTACTTCTCTCTCCTTGGACCACCTTTAGTGCTGCATCACCAGCTAGCTGGATCTCTTCCTCCCAGTCTTAAAGGAGAAAGATTAATATTAATTAAAGGAGAAAGATTAATATTTTGCCCCCGGGCATTGCCATCTGGTGTTCAGCAGCTCATTAATAGCCTTCACCTAGGTTAGTTCTATCTCAGCTCAGTCAGCAATGACGAAAGGCTGTAAGACAATGGTACACACCCTCTGGAAGCTCCCTCCTACATTTATTGCACATCTACCAGCCTTTGGAAGTTGCAAGTGAATTCAAACCCACAACTTTCATGTAAAAAACTTCTATTTAAAGTTTCTTACAACTACTATTGCTAACTATCTCTAGTAAGAGAAAAGGATCATTTTTCTTTTAGGCCACATGATGCTCTATACATTAAACTGTTATCCATTGTTCCCTCCTGACTTCTAACTGTTCTTCATTCTCTCCCCTCTTCTGCTTCTGCTTAATACTAACTCAGAGAGGGAGCCCATATTGAGCAAGATTGAGTGGGAGGGCAGAATTACTTTCTTACAGAAAGCCATTGTTTATTCTGCTTTAATTGCTTGTGAAACTTTGAAAGATAAAGATCTTTCATTAAATTCTGAAGATAATGGCATTTTGATCATTCATCTCTGCTTGCTAAAATAGTCTGATGCAATTGTAAAGAATAATGGCAAAATAACTATGGAACTGCTTGCTGTCTGATTACATGACTTCAGATACCTGCCATACCGAGTGTCTGGGGAAAGGAAAAAGTTACAGCCCCAGAAACTTCCTTTCTACTCCCACCAGCAAATCTGTTCCTGTATTTTTTCCAGTAAAACTGTATCTGATTTTGGAAAAGGTATTTTACACTAAAATCAAAAGTAGACATCCCTCAAAAAATACAAACAAGTATATCAAAATAGTTGGGACTAAACAAAAAATTATAAAATAACTAACAAATTCCGTAAGTGAAGAGGCAGGCAAATTTAAAACATTCAGCTAATACTAGTAGTGGAATCAAATTTGGTTACTTGAATATCAGCTCGGGTTTTACCTTGTCAACCAAAATGCGGCAGTGCAGTTGGAAGGCTTTTATGTAAGTGTTTCCAAAAGCCCCATACAATGATAGAATTCTATTAGGCTTCACAAGCTGAATGGCATCAAGGCACTTCATGGCACTTGAGCAGATGACATTCAAGCATACTTAGAAAAAAAATCTGAGGATGATCTCCTGCTGTCACCAATAGCTCAGCACTGCACTTAAGGTGCTGGGCTTTTGGATGAGAGCTATGAAATATTACATAGCACTTACTTCATCTTTTCTGAGAGAGTGGAATTGGTCAGATGGCAGAGTTTGAACTTGCACAATCATATTCTGTTTAATGGAGTATTCTCTGCAGTTTCTTGTGTATTCTTTCCTTTATGCAGCTTGTAATGACCTATTCGTAGAATCATTAAGTTTCAATACTGAGAAAGCTAAATTTCCATAATAGCTTAATTCTACTGATTGCTTGATTTGCACTAAAAATCCAAATAGCTCTTCATTACTTTGATGAGTGAGAAGATTTAGAAATAAAATAGACAATGTACAATTTACAAATTCAAATTATTTCTTATCACACTAAGATGAAGACAAACATAGGCAAGTACAGAGAATCTCTACCCTTCCAAGACAACCTCATGTACATTTGGAAGTCACAAGAATACAGACACAGCTGTAGCACTCCCACATAAATGAGATTTTTGCTTAGCATCCAGTTTGTAGAGTGATAAATACTGCCTCCATCCACATGTCTAACACACAACTTCATGAGATTCTCCAGCACATGGCATTGGGTACCTCAAGCACAATATGCGGAAGCAGAAACCACTATCTGCCACTGCAGGACCTTAAATACTACTTTTCTAGTATTCTGGCTCCTTGTAATGAGATGGGACCTTTCATCCCACCTCTTCCCTAGTAAGCTCCACACTTCATATGCTCTGTTTTTGCTGTGGTGGCCTAGAAGACCCAGCACCTCCTGGCAACACCATCTCTGAATCAAAATCCTCCTCAATGTCTCTGGCAGAAAATGAGGAATACGGAAGTTTCTAGATAAAGGAGACATCCTAATGATCACAAGGACTTGAAGGAGTATGTTACAGACCTACACTTTGAGCAACAGGCCAGACTACAAAAAGACAGAGTAGGAACAGACACAACTGATACAGGTAAGAGAAAGCCATGTGGCTTGTAAGAAAAAAAGAAAATTCAAGTCCCAAGCTGGAAACCTAGCTACCCCATTGCTGACAGCTACAAAATGGAGAAGTCACAAATATGTCCTGGAAAGCTATACCACCCTAGGTAAAAAGTTAGGATGGAAAGAAGTAGCTTCAAACATTTCATTCTGCATTTATTCCAAAACCCGTGCACACAATTCCAATAATCTTCCAACAGCACATAATAGCAGGTTATCACATTACAAACAGCTACAGCCCCTCCTAGCTCTCAGTGAAAGATATTTCAGCTAACGAGCTTTATTCTGTCCTTGTTATCTACCTGAGGACTGAAACTGAGTTACCACAGCTAAGCTGATGAATGACAAGTCACTATCTCATCTCTGCCACAGAAGCATGAAGACCACCAAAACTGGCATAAAATCAGAAACTGGCCATGCTTAATTAAGTCTTCATTAATAGCCTTCTGGGATCTACATATACCCTATATTCCTTTTTTTTTTTCCTATTTTCTCTTCAGGAAACATTTTGAAGTCTTCACTGAAGAAACCTCCATTGGATTCTATGACAATTTTCCAGGAATCAGAATTTGCACGGGTCTCAATTAAAGGACCATGCTGTTACCCTTCAGCTCACATCTTTAAAACACATAGTATGTCACTGTCTATGTTGTAAAGCCAAATCAGATGAAAAGTTTATCTATAAGTAATAAATGAGGTACATGAAGTGTTATTTTGTCCTCCAACTAAAAACCATGGCATAATAGAAGCTGCCTGTAGCTCAGATTAGCATTACCCAGGCTCATGCTACACATTAGACATGGTCCATGAACCACTCTAACCTCAAGGCAAAGTAATTCCTAATATCAAATGCTCACACAAAGACAGTTTAGAGTTGTGAAAAATACTTTCCTCCAATCTCAATTTCCATCTTCACTTTGTCAAACATTATTAAAGATAGCATTAATGTCATGGTTCAAAAACTATTGTTTACTGAAAAATATTTCCTCTTCTCTGCCACAATTTATTAATGGGGGGGGG
>NW_010390137.1:11576-11876 GCF_000710305.1 Buceros rhinoceros silvestris | reverse complement strand
GGGGGGGAGAAAGAGAAAGACAAATTACTCTAACTCTATGCTGAAGAAAATCAACATTCCTAAGAAAATTACATTATTAAATCTAACAGTCTAGTGAAATATTCTTCTGGGAGAAGAGTGACATTAATCTGACTTTTCTCTAGAAGAGCAGACATTTGGACTCAAGTCTTCAAAAGCCCAAGAGGGCTCTAATCACTACCACACCGGTTAAAAGCCCCTCTTCCCATCACCGACCTAATGTACGCACACAGATCCAGAACAGTGTTCCCAGCTATTACCATCAACCACAGACAGGTATTT
>NW_010390137.1:0-11470 GCF_000710305.1 Buceros rhinoceros silvestris | reverse complement strand
CTACAAGATGACTACTTTGAAGGTCAAAATTTAGGCTATACTCTTTTCTTTAGTATTTCCTACTGTCTAGCTAGGCAGCTTCCCACACAAAATACTTCTGGGACTAGGACCTGGAGGACAACAAGTTGAGCACGAGCCAACAGCATGCCCTTGCAGGAAAGAGAGCCATGGATTTCTTGGACTGCACTGTCAGCAGGCCTAGGCACTGCTCAGAGCCCACCAGGGTGAGACACCAGTTGCAGGCTCCCCAGCACAAAAAAGACATGGACATACTGGAGTGAGTCGTGCAAAGGGGCTACAAAGATGATGAAGGGACTGCAGTATCTATCAAAAAAGGACAGGCTGAAGCAGCTGGGACTCTTCAGCCCTGAGAAGAGAAGGCTCAGGTGGGTCTTACCAATGTTGTAAATACCTGATGAGGGGAGTAGGGAAGATGGAGCCAGACTCTTCTCAGTGGTGCTTAGTGAAAGGACAAAAAACGATAGACAATAGACACAAAATGAAACATAGGAAATTCTATTCAAGCCTAATAATAACCTTTTTTTATTGTGCTTGTTGCCCAGCGAGTTTGTGGACTTGTCATCCTTGATGATATGGTCCTGGCCAAGCTGCTGTAGCTGGCTCTGCTCTGAGAAAGGGGATTTGGCTAGACAATCTCGCAAAGTGATTTCATGAAAGCTACTGTCAGGGATATGGTCTTTAAAAATTTTTCTCTCCATTTTACCTGTAACATTGAAATACCATTATAAGTACGCTAAAAAATGTTGCTTTAGGTTGTTGCATCAACCTATAAAAAATGTACAAATTTTAAAATTTATACAAACAGATTTAAAAAATGTTAAGTCATACTGTAAACTGTTTCTGCAGTACTGTTTTAAAGAGTAATATAAAATGAATTGGGAGAAAGAGCCACACTAATATCCTGGTGTAAAACCAGATGCTGTGATCCTAGGAATAAAAGCACAACATGAACAATGTTGTTCTCTACAAAGGCTGAATGCCATATCTATTACTATATTGGGTAAACTCTGCTTTAAAAAGTCAAATTCATTTATATAAATATTAAATTGGCCTCATTTGCACCATGTCCACTTATTTATGAATATTGAGTGTAATTGAATGAATACTTGCTTTTAAGAAGGAGTTTTTGATAAGATTGTGTGTGAACTCAACCCTTAACAGAAAGTGACAGGGAGAGAGAAAAGAAATTACCCGAATATCCCATTTGGGACTGAGTGCTTTTCAGAGATATAAACTCCTGACCACAGGGAAGAGATAGGCAAGCCTTGACATTGATATTTATACTGTATTCTTGTTGAAGGTCTAAAAATGTTTCTAAAAAATCCTGAGCACCAAAACAATGTCAAGAAACAAACACACACAATATATGCTTCCGCTGATATGATTAGTAGTCATATATTGCATACAGCAATTTCAGACCTTGTGGTGTTACATTCCGTTTCCTTTTCAAGCACACAATGCATTTGATTGCTTTACTTACTAGTAGCAGTAGCAGGACAATATCAGGATTATCACATGCACAGGCTACATGCATTGATGTCCAAAAATCCTCATCTTGATGGTTTACATTTACTCCTCTGTCAATTAGAATTTCTGCAGCAAATGCATTATCGTAGCGGGCACACTAGAAGAAAGAACAGCAGATTAGGGATGGTGTTATTCCTCAGTGTACAACTGAATTTATTACATACAATTTTTGATCCATTTAACATATAAATTATGCAGATGACACGCTGTAGTTAAACTGCCGTGCTTGTATGGGACAACAGCTGATGAATCTACAGAAGAAGTTTTGTGGAGACTACAAGTTCCATGTGCATGATTCACAGAATCCCTTATTGTCTGTGAAAAAGCATTATATGAAATCTGCTGAAATCTACAGTAAAGATGAGGCTTTCTTTCTGTTCGATATTCTCATTACAAATCAGCGCACAGGCACCAGCGCACAACGATCACATCATGAGTAGTGGTGTCTATGTACACCTACATGTGCATATGTCCATGTGTACATAACTTCTGCCTTTTATACAGTTCATAGCAATAATACACACCTCGCTGTACCCACTCGTATTTCCAATCCACTAACTACACTGATTCCTGTTCAAGTCTCTCTGCCAAATACTCTGCACACTAAAGGTGTATTGTAGGGGTAGATTTTCACGTTTGTGTTTGTATACATTTTTTTTGTTTGATGCTAGAGGTCACTAATTTTGGAGAGAAGAGGAAACTGGCTTAGTCATTGTTTTGACTTTACTCTTCTGTCACACCTGTGATTTTTTATGGATGTGCTTACAGATAATACTTTACAAGACAATCAGAGTATCTAAGTTAAGATCCTAACTCTGGCCTAGCATACAATCTCAGTAACTCTTCAGAGAAGGATTCTCTCCCTCTTTCCCCATTGGAGAGAGGCCACAGGGAGACTAATTTATTGTATTAGATACCTAGATGCTTCGAATATAATCCTTAATATCTATGCCTCTTCCAATATTAAAGCTGTGGAACATTCCCCTGTCCCAAAAAGCATACATATGTACTGAGAGCACAAATACAATTACACCTGCAGATAAGTTGCAAATGAGGATTAGATAATTATGTTATTCTGTCTGCATCACAGGTGGAACCACACCATGGCATCCAGTTTGACGATCTGTGTTAATCTGGCATGGAAGCCAGGACACTGGAGGGCAAGGAGAAGAAGAAAAAGTGCTTAACTGGATTCCACTGTGAAATCAAGACATAGACAAGATATTCAACTGAATGTAGGAGCTGCATGAAAGACTGTAATCATAAATACAGATAACTCAGAAGATGAAAATTAAACTCTGAGACTAAAAAGCATTCTTGCTTTAAATAATTTCCAAACATACTGACCAGTAAACTATAGAACAGAAATTAAGCTCTGATGTATTTCCTTTAGCTTGTAATTTATCTGACAGCTCTAGAAACAGAAGTTTTGTTTTGTTGCATCAGTACCATTCATTGTATCAGTAGTATAACTTACATTGAGGTACTCAGTGTTGAAATTCTATCAAATCACAAATAAGACATTTTGTAATACACATCATCATACTCTCACATTTTCCAGGCATTGGAAAGCAAAAAAAAAAAAATTTCAAGAAAGCTTCCATACAAAACAAATGACAGATGTCACTGAGACATTTTGTGTATTAGTAATAGAGTCTTTTGAGATTGGTTACCAGTTTGACAACAGCCTAGTTTTGTAGCAGCAATTTAATTGCTGCTGCTCCTTAATTCTTTTTTAATGAATTTTGTGAAGCAATTGGGCAATCTTGGTCAAAGTTTCAGGGGAAAACTGCACTCATATACTTTTTACTAGGATAAGCTGGGTGATTTACTTATGCAAACTGATATGACACACTGTGCTTCCCACCAAATAGGCAACTCAGGCAAGTAGTCTCTTTTTTGGTACTTCCCCTCTCATGGATTCTAATGATAGTTCAATGAATACCTTTGAAGTTCCCATGGCTTCCCTGGGATTCAAACATATCGGGATACTGTCTACAGAGACAGCAACAGAATATTTATGACATGTCACGTTTGATTTTTTTTTTTTAAGAAATATAGCACATTTTGGAAGTTAACAGAAATGGAAAGAGGAATTATACAATGAAGGAGAGTTTAAGTAAAATGTGAATATATATATATTCCATTCATTCTGGAATAAAAACATTTACCCTAGAACTGGAAAGATAAACACCGATCAGGCTCCCCTTTGGAGAAAGCAGTTTACATAGAATTATAGTGGTAAATTTAGTAGTTAGAAAGGATCTGAGTGGTCTTTAAAAATATTAAAAATATCTATGCTAAATTATTATTTTGAGTTCTTGGATGAAAATAAACTTGGCTTACCTGTTTCCCCATATCATAACTCTCCTATCTGTACTGCTCCCTCACTGGGGTTAAACACAGGTTCCACTGAAATCAGGTTTGCCCCTGTTTCCAATAGGACCAGCATTTTCCTGTAGATGAATTATCAGTACTTACAAGTAACTCTGACTAAACTGAGGCAGTAGGTTACACACAGTTCTCCATTGCAAATTTCTTACTGCAGGAAGCTTTCCCTCCTTTTGAAGCACGTGTGCCTGTGAAACAGCAGGCACCAGTGGAGAGATACTGAATGTAACAGTGAATTGGGGCATAACACAGAAGATCAAGAAACATAAAAGACACAGCTAAACTGCAGTTAAAAAGTGTGCATCAGCTGAACTAGATAAAGCAATGTAAAATACCTAAAGAAAGATCTTTCTTCTATTTTTAAATGCTGATGAAACAGGTGTCACATCAGCCATACCGATTGTCTCCTAGGGCTTTTAGAACAGGATAAGGTTTGGGATGCATCAGGTTTGGGAAGGCTGCACTTTTTAAGAGTGATTGAGCACCTTTGCAGCAGGCAATAGTTGGAGAAGAGAAAAGATAACTTAAATTTTCTCTGTTCCAACTCATTACTGCACTCTTCCCTTACCTAGGCCTCTATTTCCTAAAGTCCTTGGTAAGCCCCACGGCCATGGCAGATGGGAAACACTACATCTTTCTCTTTGCTTTCTTCCTCTGCTCTCTGCTCTTTCTCTGACAAGAGCATTGTCACAGGTGTGCTGGAGAATGCTAACAATGCTGGATTCTTTTTTTTTTTTTGTCAAGAAATTGCTCTATTTTGTGGACAAACTATAAGAAACTTAATCAAACTTTCTGGAACATGATTCCACCAGGCTTTTCACTAGGTCTGTTATGCCCTGTAGTTGTGAAGTCACATTTATTTTAGCAGCATTGTGCAATTAAGTCAGATCCAAATATCTTAAAATTATTTCAGATTGAACAGAAAGCATGTCTGAAATTGAAGCATCACAGACCAAAATAATGGCTCTTAAGAGTTAGGAATTTATGATGTGTTTTGTCATTGGCTTCAGCAAAGCCAAAATTATACCTCTGCAGTATTTCCTTTCTGTCTGTCTGTCAGTCTTTCCTCCACATGCCTTTAGATTTTGCTTCTCTTTTGGCCATTGCATACAAACTGTCTTCCCTTTACCTTCCAGCTACTTAATCTACATTTATATGCAAATAACGGTAAACTAAATGCAGGTAATATGTTATAATATCAACATAGAGGAAATTTATGAAAGAAAATATGTGCAAAAACAAAAGGAAAAATGTTACATCATGGTGTTTTTCGTATAGGATCTGTGAATCTCTGGTACATTTAATTCCATCTTCAGAATCAAGCAATATTTTCTTTTTCTTTCTTACTGTACAGATAATTTACAAATAAAACATTTCATTCTACTTAGTTACCATTACTATGACACGATTCATCCTTTTGTAAGCAATTTGAAAATGACCATTTATTTCACATGCATAGCTGGATGCCATCATAATCACCATGGAGGGCAATGTAGATAAAAAATTATTGCTAAGCCTTTCTTTTTGTTAATATGCCCAATCTGCTTCTCAGTATCCCACCATATTTATCCACAGTCACTAACACTAATCTTCAATCACTCTTACCAGATGGAGCAAGGAGCCTCCTGAGGAAACAACTGTATGAGGGTCAGCACCATCCTTCAATAGCCGTAGCACTGAAATAGCAAAGAAAAGAGGAACAAGAATTAATGCAGCAATATATGTAATTCTGTAAATATGTAATTCTGTTAATAGGCTGATTCTTCATCATCTTGATTAAGAGATTTAAGAATATATGCAAACCTCTCAGATAACATTTGCAAAACTATCATGTCAGCATTTCCTATCTCATCTATTTTAATGGCTAAGCCTGGAAACAAAGGACCTTTGATAATGATGTTAAATAAGAACAGTATCAAGGACTTCTCAAGCGGACAGATGAGCATGTCAGTTCTGTACATAGGAGAGCAGAGGGGAGAGCTGGAGAAGAGACCCTGTCTCAAGGTAACAAACACCTGATTTTATTTTAGTTTGTAGAGTTCCCATGAGATTTTCTGGCTTTTTCTGTAAATAATTGAAACCACTGTTCATTACTTATATCACTTGAAATTAATCATTATACCAAAGCATCTGCACTCAATTTAACCTTTCCAGTGAGTTGTCAGATCACTGATGCAGCATAATTCTTAAACTGATATTTGGAGTCAATCTCCACTCCCACTTACATGTATCAAAACCCTTTGAAATGAAAACAGGCTTACACACGCAAGCAAACCCACAACCTTTTATATTGATGCTTACTCAAGCAATGAAATTCAGCACTTTCCCATGGTCTTTATTGCCATTATAACCTTTTCACTTGGAATCAAAGTACTAACTCATGCTCTCAGTGTTTATTCCTGGAGCAGAGGTCTGAAGTGACAGCAAAGCCTAGAAGATGAATTCAGAGAGCCCAGCGCGATCAATAGCTCACCAGTGATCAGCTACTGATGGCAATAGAAACAAGAGTTAGGCAATATTGCATTCACAGCAAACCCAGATTTAGTAGTAACAGAATAGTAAAAAAAAAAATTGTCTAACATATGTAAAACTTGACCATTGGCCATCTGCTGTGCTAGATATAGAGTACCACTATATATTTCTATTAATCGTTCCTCTGGGGAGTAGCAGTTAGCTAGTGTAAACTTTGTTCCTGTTAACATCTATTTTTGTTCTCTTCAGTTTAGCAGGAATAACTCTAGCTGGAAGGCTTTACTTGCTTATTATTATGTGCAGAAACGTGACTGACTGCAGAAATCTAGCTAGCATGCTGTCCAAACTGGAATGGATTATTCTTTTCCTTTCCTGCTTCAGGCTGCACGCTTCTGCCACTTGCCTCGCACTGGCAGAAGGCAAAGATTAATTTTCAACTAGCTCAATAACCTGGGAGTGTGGCACTAGGTAGTGGGTATGAACAGGGAGAACAGGGTCACCACCACTCCCAGCAACAGCTGAAAGTAGTTTGGGCGTAAGCTGAAGTTGAACCACTTGGACAACTAAGCTGATACTGAAGGGAGGAAAATAGCATACGTCCACCCCCTCCACTTCGACCAGTTAAGGAAGTGTCATCTTTTGCCCATTACTCCCTCCACAGACCTTTGGTCCAATGTTGGCATCATAAAATCTGCCTAGATCTGCCATTTATAATTCTTGCCACATCCATGCCTCTCTTTTCTCACTCATCAGGAGTCACTCTGTACATTCAGCCTGTACCAAAGGCACTTACAAGAACCTGCTATACAATTCTGCTGCATATGACAGAGGAATATGAGTCTCTGGTAAGTTACTCTCAATCAGGACAGCAAGAAAGGACAAAACAAGAAAGATGTCATAAATTTTTGGTTAATGCAGGCTTAAAAAAATATTTACCTCACACCATTGCTGATTATTTTAAAATTAAATTTTAAAATCCACGTACTTCTGTTGGTAATTTAATCATTCTTTTAAAGTTGTCTAGTTTACCTAACACATTTGCAGTAGTCATACTGTTACCACATCATTACTAGTGCAATAGCTGATGCTTTCTTTCAAATCAAACTCTACCCGTCAGTTGACAGTGCTTATTCAGAGCAGCCATACCCTTAATGGGTTTTTCAAACAACTGATTTAAATCCTACTGCCTCTTCCATCCTTTAAATATTTCCAGTGATCACTGGCAACATCTGTCAAACTTGTTCAAACCTCATCTTCTCATTTCCTGAAGAACTCTTGGAAATAAATTCCCACCTTTGATAAATAAAGATTAAAGACAACAAGCCATAAAGGAAAAAATGCACAACATTTGGTTAGCTAAATGTTATGGCGTTATGCCATTTGCAGAATGCAGAAATGAAGAGAGGAAAATTACTTTTTCCATAACAGCTGAATTTGAGAGCATTAGCCTTGCATATTCCAGCTATGCTGTCCACTGTTTGCACAGAGCACTGATGAGGATAGGGCTGATGCTTCCACCCTATCTGGCAGAGCTCCCATAGATTGTAATCTTTTTCAGGCAGCCAGATTACCACGACCCCAAAGCAGCTGGGCTATTGATTCTCTTCTACATTTTGGGGATGTGTGTGTGAATTGTCAGGCTGATTCCTGAGCTCCATTCAACACACCATTGCTGTTAAAAGAAACAAACTAAGCCACCAATGAAACAGACTGACAAAGGTAGTCCTGACAACATAATCCTGGGAGAGACAATATCTCTCCCAGCTCTAATATTAGGACCAGATTAAAATACATGCTAGTTCTATCCCATGCTCTCTTTGAGGAGAAATCAGTCAGACCCCAGGCTTGGAAGCAGTTGAGAGGCTTGATCGCTCTACTGCGGAAGCAAACTTCAAGCAGCACAAGTAGACATGTGACAAGATAGGACTCTTTCTTCCTAGTCATAACAGTGACAAAACAGTCACAAAAAGCCCAAGTTTCACAACCAGGTGGGCTGGTGTAGTTCACGAGGCGGGGGAGGCAAGTGTGACATATACCATACAGCAAACCTAGAGAGCGCTGACCTAATCTTAAAGAAAAAGACAGCAGGAACCTCGAGATAATGGAACAGTAAATATCTGATTTCATATGTAAAGTTATGAGTGATGAATGAATAACCAATCAGTTTCTTCTTTGTTACTTTTCATATATGACCCAGCTTATTTCTCAAAAGGTATTGCCTAGCACCCTGTTCTGGGCAGAACTGAGACAAAACAAATACCTCCACTCTGTGTGTTGGTTGGAAATCCTGCACTACTATGATTCACCACCACCTCACAAAGTAACACATGCTTAGCTAAAAATATTGCTTCTATCATAGCGAATAGCACTGCAGGGGTTTTGCCAGCATAGCTACTTCCCATGTCAAAATAGCTGTGTCATCTAAAACTTGTAGCACAGACTGGTTTAATTCTGAATTTCTGTTAGTGAGATAAAATTACAATAAAACCAAAGCTTTTTAAAACTTACAACAAGATCAACACTGTAAAATTAACCTTAGGGGAAAGCAGAGCAGCTGATCATACAGTAAACTTAAACATGGCTTTTCTCAAAGCTTTCACTTTCAACTAGCTTATCTGAGTTATTTATTTCGAGGTTAAAGAGAACAACAACAAAAAAACCGGAACCTAATACGTTAGTGTTTAGGTCACCTATTGCATTTCATATACATATTTTATCTGTTCTCTTGGAGGTCCTGACAAAGATGACTAAAACCAGTAAGAACATTGTCAGCAGGCTACAGGCTTTATAACAAAAGCTCACACCCCACTGAGTTCACCTTAGAAATAAGTGTCAATGTGAAAGCTCTTAAAACTACCAGTGTAATTTTTAGGCTACTTTTCTGCTACGGATGCACACAACTGTTCATTCAAATATTTGTAGAATTGAATTAAAGCTACAGATCTTTATGGTATTTTACCAAATATGTTAGATTTATTTCAGACTTTGCAACTTTCCAATCCTGTAGTCATTAAATGACAAATACAAAAACACACATCAGAAAAATAAATCATTCTGTGGTCGGTAGCTTATTTGAAAACTATTACCATCCCATGTTTTTCCCTAGTGTAGCAGTAAATGTTAAAGAATTTGCATACAACACAGATTTTCTGCTGAATAGACTGAACACCCCCTCTGTTTCACCCATCATTTATGTTGATCCTATGCCAATGTTACTTAATTGGCATAAATCAAATTACTGCTGACTTACATTCTACATGAAGCAAGCCTCAGTCCCTCTTTTAACTCTCACACCATGCAGAGGAATTTTATGACAGCTGGTTTAGAAGCGGGTAAACAAGTCATTACGATTTGTATTAGAGATCTTCAAGGATAACAGGCTATGATCCTGCTTAGCAGCTGCTAAATGGTACTAATTATCTGCTGTAGACCACTGGCTGTGGAATTCCTAGGGTGTACACAAGAAAGAAAACTTAAACCAGGCAGTATAAAACAAACTAATGTTATTAACTACTCATGCATTAATCCAAAATAGTTGTGCATGTGGTATGAGTGACCAGAACAACGACGGAAGTGTCTGGTTCCAGGAGCATCTCACCACTTGTCAGATGCGGCCCAGGCACTCCCTTTCACAGGGTGTAGTCTGTGACAGCTTACATTGTCAAAATCAGAGCTGCTTCACTCTTGTTCACGCTTCCGTTCACACACGCCTGCTCTCGACCATGCACAGCAGTGACACGTCACTCTGCCATGAACCGGTAAACGTAAGGCTAACCTTACGAAAGCTGGTTTAGCTCCCTGACTCACTTCAAGATGAGCATAAAGACAGGGGTGCAAAAGCAGAAGATGGAAGCACAGCACTGTTGTCAAAAGAAAAGGGTTAACAGTCACAAAGATTCCAAGTTTCACAACCAGGTGGGCTTCCCTGGTTGATGAATGGGCTGGAGGGACAGATCTCAGACCTAGACTGCACGAACTTATCTTAAAGAGAAAGACAGTAGGAGCCTCGAGTTAACAGAATGGTAAATTTCTGACTTCATATGTAAAGTGAGGAGTAATGAATGACTAACCCATCCTTTATGTAGTTTCTTCTTTGTTGTTATTTTCCATATAAGATCGGGCTTATTTTTCAAAAGCTGTGCGAGTCTTGTGAACTATTGCCTAGCATCCTGCTCTGAGCAGAACGGGAATGGAACAAATACCTCCTGTCTGTGTGTTGATTGGTTTTGGTATGCCAAGTAAAGAACCTAGATTTGGGACAACTGCAGAACAAAAGGGAGAGCAATGGATGGCAACTTCGGTTTTAGCTTAGTTTTAAACTGTGTTAGAAACACACTTTGCAAGTGTCATTTGGTATCGTATGCATCCTTAGGCTACTGCCAAAATTATGTCAGTGGCTCCAAGATGCTTCCGTAATTCCTTTTTTGTTGTTGTTGCTGTTGTTTGCATCAGCACCATCAGCTGTGCAACAGGCAGTTAAATGGTTCAGATTGCTGACACAGAATATAACTTTGACTTTTGAGGGGTGGTTCACTGTTTCTTGGATCAGTTTTCTGAATCGACTTCCTTTGCAGCCACATAATTGCTAAATGTGACACAAAGAGCATGCAGCGAGAGCAGTGGTAGGAATGGGATCATAAAAATATGAATGAAAATTTCTGAATTAAAACATAACGTTGGCATAACATTCAGTGAGCATAGAGGTATGCCAGTGTAAGCAAATATTTAACTGATACAACTTGATTCTCTAGTGAGAAATGCACTGAACTCATAGAAGTACCTCCCTACCGGTGTAAACACACCCCTGTGAGAGTAAGCAATACAATTTCAATTAACACAGTGTGATCCGAGTGATTCAGTTATTTGTTTAGGCAAATCATGACATATAAAGGGCCACTACGGAGTGTGATCAATACAATATCCCCAAACTTTTAATATACAGACAACTATAATTATAACAACTATAACTACATAAACAAAACATTGAGAACTGATACATTTTAAATCCCCATAACTTTAAGTGTTCCGATGACCTGGTTTGAGCTGAAACTTCCTTGTT
>NW_010390136.1:18772-32888 GCF_000710305.1 Buceros rhinoceros silvestris | reverse complement strand
TTTTTCATGCTGTTCTCTCAGTTTGCCTTCCCCCTGGTTCTTTTTTTAAACGTTTTCATCATTTTCCCTTAAAACTGCAACATCTTCTGCAGGAAGTTTTTTCTTAGCGTTCATTTTCATGGTGGTTACTTTTTCTTCTAGGACACATAATAAAAGAGCTAGAAATCCAGCCTGTTGCCAGCCTTTATGGAATAGTCTGGATGTAACATTTCATTAGATTTTCTTTTAATGACATTCTTCTGCATTCTGTTATTTTCAGTCTCTGTGTGTTCCTGTGGACTTTAGAAGGACGTGCAGACTCTGAACTTGGTGTTGGATATCAGGAAACACCAGTAGGATGGGATGTCTCCACTGCAGTGGAGATTGGAGGTGACTGGGGAGCTCTTACCTGGCATTCCTTTCCACTCCAGGGTATGGAAAGATTGTTGCATTTTAGTAATAAAGTTAGCAAAGACGATACACGTCTGTGAGATTTTCTGTTCATTGCTGGAAAATGTTAATCCCTGCTGTATTTCTCTGATTTGATATCAAGCAAAGATGATACCAAGGGAGTTTCCAAGTCTGCTCACTGCTTAGAGACAAATGCCTTCAGTAACAGGAACAGGCAAGTGCCCGTTTATCAAATTCCCTCCTGTTCTCTGTTGGTGTCTTCAACAGATAGGTAGGAGCCAGCTGCTTATGTGTCTCAGGTGCCTGGTGAGCTTGGTGACAGCACTGAGCACTCTTGGTGAGGAGAGTGATGGCTGGGCGTTCCTGACACGTTGTCAGCACGTTAGTCCCTAACATCTGCCAATCACCTCACCTAATGTTCCGGTTATGTATCATCTAAACGAGAAAGGGAACGGCGCTGTTTTGGTAAAACATATGCGAATGCTTAACCACGCTCAGCTGCATAAAGGGATCCCAGGAGTCACACCTCTGTATAGAGCCTGCCAGCCCAAAGAAAGTTCTGGTGCTTCTCTTGGTCGTGTTTCCTGTTTGGGTTTTTAGAGTGGTCTTCAGTGCATTGGAAGGGCGTCAAAGGGAATAACCAACAGGTCTTGAGAGTGAACTGATTGTGGGCACCTCTGCTGACGTAGAGGAAGTTCAGCAGCAGTCCCCACCCCCAAATCCACATAGTGCAATGACTGTGGGTGGCTACCTCTACAACAGGTTGGTCATATCCATCCCATCCCATCCCATCCCATCCCATCCCATCCCGCTCCCCTGGGCTGCATGTGGCACCTCAGGCACTACCTCTACAACAGGTTGGTCACATCCCATCCCATCCCATCCCATCCCATCCCATCCCATCCCATCCCATCCCATCCCGCTCCCCTGGGCTGCATGTGGCACCTCAGGCACAGTTTTGAGCAGGGGCAGGGTTTAGTGCAGTCTGAGACCACACGATCTTTGCTGCAGTCCAGCAGAACGGTTCTTTAATGACATGCCATGGTGGTCTGTTGTGGCTTGAAGATCTTTAGGGGAGGTGGAGGACACGAATACTTCCAGGCCTGTGCAGATAGACTGCTTTGGGTGCAGGGTGCCAGTACTGATGTGGTTGTTTCCTTGCTGCCTCTTACAACAGCTACTGAAAAGGACCATGCACAGAGTTGTGGCCTAGGCTTGTGTGGAGAAATCTAGCTGGATCGCTTCAGAAGCAGATCTAGAGGAGAATTAAGCAATGTTTCTGTGGATCCCTTAGCACCCAATAGAATTTCCACTTCAAAATCAACTGATACACCAGTAAGTTCTCATGAGCATCACCTATGGCCTCTCTGGCACATCCATGTGAGGGAGGGCTTTGCCAGCATGTCTGGTGCCCTGGGAGCTGACAGGGAGGGAAGGGAGCGGAGGAAGATACAGCACCCTCTTTGGACAGCTGTAACTCCATGGATTTTCTTGCCATCTTTAGACATCAGAATTCTTGTTCATCTTCTCTCTGGAACCACCACTACTTGAGAGGGAGGGAAGTGTAGGCTCCAGGTCTGTAGTCTGGACCTAAGAGCTGTGGAATAGTAGATGAATCACTGTGTCCTACAAAATGCTTCCTGCTTCTAATGAATTCTCCCATGTTTTCATTCCTACCCTTTCAAGATATTTACTAATTATGTCATGGCTTAAGAGCTAAGCTAATAACTTAAAAAAACCCACCCCCCAAACCAGGCTCACTGTGTCAGTGCTAGTGTGTGATTGTCGTTTTTAATTGAAATTTAGAATTTAATAATCCTAGACTCCTTTTAAAAACAATTTTAATTTTGAAGCAAATCTTTATTTTGGGTAAAGGACTCCATTGCTTCCGGGTTTTGAGTTTTTATGCTATACGGAGAGGTTGTTTTGTGAGTATGATAATTTCATCGAGGCTCGTAGTCTGGGAACTCGGTTCGTCCGGGAAATGCTGATCTGTTCTTCATACCCATTTTTAATTTCAGTAAGCTCCTCATACTCCTCTGTGTCTGATAATTATTCCAGGAAGATATTTCCTACGGGGGGATTTTTAGCAGGGAACTCTCCTTTTCTCTCTCCTTGAGCCCCATACATCTCTAAACAGGGTTGTTTATGAACAGAAAAGTTTGGCAGGTTCCGTATGGGTGGAGCGCAGTTGAGAAACAGGAGTTTACATAAATCTTACTGAGCAAAATGGTTGGGTAGGAGCCAGTTATGTATAGCAGATCTGCTTTTTTCCATCTGAAGCTGTGTGCCTAAACTTGTCAGGCCTCATGGAAATTCTGTAATTCTCTCCCCTTCTCCCACGTTCTTCATGCTTTTGCCTATTCTCTGCAAAAGTTCTGCGGTGCCTGTAAGCAGAAAACCTTGGCCAAGTAAGATAGCCCAAACCTCCGACCGACCAATGAGTTTATAGTGCTGCGGAGCATGGTCGTGTTTGGAGCAGTAAACCCTGTTCCTATCACCCTGACACATGTTGTTGCGAGTTGTTTCGGTGCCTGCATAAGAATTTTGGGGCTCCTACTTGCGTTTACTGTTGTATATCCCTGTAACGACCGTTACGTCTCTTGGAATAATCGATACCCGAGTGCTCGGTGAGAACAGCGGGCAACACGCTATGTGTTGCCCCTGTCACAAAATTTTGCTAAAAGGGTATCCAAATTGTTGTTATCTTCAAGAATGAAGACAAGATCATTAAAAATAATTATCCAGTGCCCGATACTTTTTAATTACTTGTAAATTAATTATTTTAGACTATACTCAAAGTATATATATCCTGCCTGGCCAGTGGCCTACAGGTTCTGAATATAATTTTATTAGCTGCTTTGAAGAGTCTATTACCTGTTTAAAAATACTGCAAAATGTAATTATTTTAATTATTCTTAATCCTACAGGATACGTTGCTAATTATTACTGATATTCTAGATTTATTTTATTATAGAGTCAGACTTTGTCTGACTAGTTTTGGGGTTTTAATTAAAAGTTCTAATAGATTTATTATTAATAGCTTTGGGCTCCTTTAACTGGAATGCTAATCACCTTTTCTCCCCTGCATTTTCTGTGGGAGACGTGTGGGCAACCAGAAGAATGATTCGGTCCCTCTCAACTAGCTGTTGACGTGGGATGACTTTCAGCCTTCCTCAGAAGTCTGTGACTCGTGCTGGCTTCGACAGCATGGAAGTAGTATTTGATAATCGAGGCTCTCATACAGAATTTCTCGTCTGCGATGAATACCTGCGAACTGAAGGGATGTGACCTCCCAAACAGTTATGTTTATGAATGTAATTTTTCCCCAAAAGTGACCAAACTCTCCAGTTCTGGCCACTGTAGATTCTGGAAACATGGAAAGAGTTTGAAAACTATGGGAAATGGAGAGTCAGGAAGCGGGATCTGGGAGCTAGAGAACCAGGGTGAGCTGAGGACGTGGACCTGGAAGTACTCAGGGAGCCTTGGGGCTCATAGAAGAGGCGGTGGAGAGGTGTGGGGCTGGATGGAAGGGGTTCACGGGGCAGTGCAAGGCAGGGGAAGCAGGATCTGGGGTGCGATGGGGGGATCTGGGGTGCGATGGGGGGTTCTGGAGCGCAGGTGTAACAAGAAGGCAGCAGTGATCAACCGCAGCGCAGAACCAACGAGTCATGCCCAAACCCAAACCCGAGCGTGGTGTTTCTTGGACAGGAACAGCGGGTGATGTTTCTGCACGGCTCGGAGCGTGGGAGGGAAGAGCAGATAGTGGAGGAGTCCTGGCTCTGGGTAAGGCAGCGGATCTTGGGTGAGGGGCGGCTGGTTGGTTGTGAAACACTGCAGAGCTGGTGATAGCGCGTAACCCCGGGCTGGAGGGACGGGGCTTTGGGCCGTGAGAGCATTGACTTCTTTGTAGTCTGCCTGTGCGTGTTGGACACCACAGACTTTCCTATCTTCTAGCATTATTTAACAGGCTGTTGTAACGGTCATAAAAAGCCCGTGGTCTGAGTTCATAAAAAAGAGTCCGTGGTTTTCAAGCTGTACAGCTCTTCTTCAAGGCCGTACATCGCCGTGCTCTATTTCCATATTAATGAAGTACTTCTCTGCTAGTAAAACTGTGCCCGGTCCAAGATTGGTAATCAAGTGGGCAAAAGGATCGAAGTAGTGAGGAGGGGGTGGTCTGGCGGTGGGTTTGAGGGATGAAGGGCAGGAGGTGATGACGGTAAGGTTCACTCCAGAAGGTTGGAAGCCTCTCTCTTTTAGACACTGACAAAAGCAGGGGCACAGACGACTCTCTGTAATGCTGCTGGGGAAAACAAGAGTTACTACAGTATTATTCATGCTGAAGATGTGAATAGTTTGGCAGGCTGCAGCCATCTGGTTATAGTCAAAACGTCCTCCATGGAGGCCTTTAGATTAGACACTGACCAGAGATGCTTCAGTTCCTTGCCATTCTTTCACCTCTGATGTACATTCCCATGGAGAAAAGCCTTTGAAAGTAATGCTGGGAATTCTGACATTTTCCTGCATTGCACAACAATGAAAAAAACAAAAAGCCCTAGAAGCCCTTTACCTTATTAAGATATATTTTGAGGCCTTCTGATAACTTTGTGATTTAAAGGAGCCAGAGAGAGGTTTAGGTGTCCAAACCACGCTGAGTGCTCACAGGAACAAGAGGCGTAAGCCCTCCTGTTGCCTACAGAGGGGCTGGGCTGCGTGGGCTGCAGGCCAGTCTCTTACCACCGCTGGTCAACTGCACTTGTGGCATTGTCTTACAACCTCCTATCCGAGATGAAGATCACCTACACATCTGAATTCAGGGGGAAAAAACCCCAACAAAACTGCTAAGTTCATTATAAATAGGGTCGTTCTGTGGTAAAAGTATGTTTATTGTTTGTCGCCCTAATGTGGAAAGCCAAGTGAACAGAAAGTTTGCTTCTGCAAACCAATCTACTGATTAAAAATTGCCTACGCTGCCTGTCACCGACATCACACCGTGTGTAACCCCTTTCTTGATTTCTCTAGACAAATGCAAAGTGACATGTTAAAGGAAGAGCAGCTATTATGAGCACTCTGGACTTAATGCATTGACCTGGCGTGCCCCCCGTGACCTTGGCGGTGTAAGGCAGATTAGTCGTTCGGTGCTTCTTTCTGCTCATGTTTATTTCATGGGAGGTATAAATGTTGTATTCATGCACCTCGCAATTCGTGAAGTTAAAATTAAACAATTTGCCATCATCCCTTGCAGTGAGAATCTGAAAATCACGCTGCTGTGTCTGTGTACCAGACAACGGTGAAAAAAATTATAGTAAGAGAGAAAAGTGAGACTCCTGGGGAGACTGAGTAGATGTGGGGACCTGAGTGTAGATCTTTTGAAACATCTCAAGTGCAGAAGGGATGATTCGAAGATAAGGTAGTGTTCACATGACATCACAATCTCAGGACAGATATTCCTGAACGCAGTCGCCACAGTACCGTGCAATGTTCTGACTGGAACACTCTCTAGTGTGAGGCTCCTTCCAGTAATCAGTAAAACAAATTTCTTTTTAAGCCAGTGAGAGAAGCGAATTTATAGTTATTCCCTGCCAACTGCTTAAAAAGCTGCCAGCTAATCTGTTTCTCTGCTTTTTGTGTCAAAGTTGAAATCTATCTTGACTTGAGCTGAATTCTCCATGTAAAAGCGTGGTGATTGCTGGCATTTTCCTCTTGTAGAAAAGCCCCTCAGCTCCAAACTTCTGAAACCGTTTTTTATAAGCATACGGTTTCTAGTGGAGCCTCAGAGTGCACAAAGAGCTGGAAAAGGACAGTTACTCAGAAGTGACACTGACCGTTCGTTGTTCAAACCATCAGGCCCAACGATTACTGGTGTTTGTTGATTTCAATATAATAATTTCTTTATTATTTCACGGACTTTTACCCCACTCCATCGGTGAACAGTGCCAGCCCCTGTGACCTGCACCGTTACAGCTGGTGTGTAGACAGGACATATTGCCTGTCTGAGAATGGGGAGACCGAGGCGGAGTATGAATTCGGGCGGTGGAGCTCTGTCAGCGCTGCCTTTCCCGAGCAGAGCGAGGATCGCTGCCTGCCAGAGGACTTCTTCCCTCCGTCAGTGCTTTATTTAGGCCCTTCCCTTTCGCTCCTTGGACAGCTTCCCCTGTATTTCTGCGTGTTCTGGCCCACATTCTTGAGTTTTCTTCTATCCTCACATTCTTATCACCACTTTTTCTCGTGAATCATGCCTTCTGATATCGATCCAGCTATCTTCCGTGTCCAACAGCTTTCCTTTCTTCTTAGTGCTGTTTAAGAGAGAAAAGGTGAGTTTGGGACAAATTCTGGATGCTTGGCAGATTCAGAAAATACCTATTCTCTTCCTGGTTTGTCACCGACTTCCTTTGTAGTTCAAGAAAAGGCTCTCTGTTTCAGTAATTTGTCATAGTGCCTATTGTAGTATTTAGGAATAAGTATTTAAAATATTTAAATGAAAGGAAGGCAGGAATGGTTAGGAGCCACGGCTCCGTTTTTCGTTGCAGTGAACAGCACTGGTCAGAAGCATTACACGAATGGGGAAAGCATTGTAACATAATAAATAATAACATAGCATAATATTCCTTCAACCTCCATAAGTCCAGCTGTGTTTTTCACGCATGTTCTACACATCTGAACACCATCGCGATGAAAGGGCAGCCTGGACATTCCAGCCCTCGCAGCTGACTGCTCCCCTGAGAGCCCTCTCCAGTGTTGGTCTTGGCACAGGCTTATCCGACTGGGCATCATTTTCAGCAGAATCTTTTGCAAGGTTAATTTTCAGAGTCTTTATTATTCACTAATATCTTTCTCCTAAAAATTGTCTTTAAAAATTCAAGTGAATGTATCCCAGTCAAACTAATGTTTCTCAAAGATCTGCTCAGACTTTTAACTCTGCCTTTCTGAACAGGGTTTAAAAGAAGACATGGTAAAGCCAACAGCAGGATCATAGCCGCTGGTTTGGTCTTTGCATTAACAGTTCAAAACACAGCGTAGTTTCCACAGCGTGTCTCAGGGTCGGGTGTATTTTCTTTTCGAGACTGTTACTGAATATGTCAGTGTTCCTGCTTCCACGAGAGATGTCCCTGGATTAATCACATAGCCACAGATGTCCTGTGCTTGCATGAACCGCTGTCCGTAGGTGACATAATTTGGAGCAAATGTTGAAAGACTGTTTTGAATCTGAGCTACAGCGGGGGATTCAGGAGGCAACATGTGATTTTGGTTTCGGATGTCTTGAAAACAGAAGACCAGTCTGGTTCTGCGTTATGCAAAATCCTCTGGGGAAAGGTCACCAAGAACTCTGCTCTGTTATTTTGAGCATGTATTAGCATCCCTGATTTCTGCAAACCAGCAGTCCCCTTCACAGCGCTGCAATAGATATGCCCAGAGTGACACGAGTTACTCAACAGAGAATGTCAGAACTGATAGTGTGTGGAAAATGTGATTATCTTACCTGGTGAGTTCTGCCTGATTTGACTCATTCCAGTATCAAAACTTCATGTCAAGAAAAAAAGTTTGTGTCAATGATCATTGATTGCAGCATCCAGTAACAGTGTGTGTGGAAAGAACCATTATTAAAACAACATTATTAAACCAAGAACTGCTTAGAAACAGTGGTGCTCAATATTTAGGAAATCCATTCCTGCCCACAAATCCATCCTGATCTAAACCCTCTTCTTTCAGACCTCTTGTTTTCGATACCAGGGTTAGAAGCTCTTCCTTTTAGCCTTGGCTAAGGCATGTTGTGCAACTTTCTCCTCTTTCTAACAGTAAAGGAATTTAACCTTTCCTGACCCTTTCTGGGCAGGGAGTTTCCACATCCCATCACATACCTATCATTAATAATGCACATTTATTCCTCAGCTGACAATTTTTCCTAGCAGTCAAATTCTGAGCGGTAGCAGACGGTTTCAAGGCAGTGTTCCTTTGTTAAAAGCCTCAATCATACCTGGTGTTATTAAGGATAATAATTACCTCTGGAGTGTTACAATAGCGCTGCTGCTTCAGAGATGTAAGGTGTGTTTTGCTACTTCATTTCTGATTTTATTTGCAGCTGTTTAGGTTCAAGATGCGAGTGTGAGAGTGGAGAGTAAAGCTGTAGTGACCCAATTATAGCTATTGCAGCTGTTAAGCACCGCTAATTTAAAGACAGGCATTTAGTGTTTGGGAAAAGGAGAGGAATCTTTCTGTTGACAATTCATCATTGCAGGCTTCAATGATCTCCATAAAAATCAACGCTTGACAAGTCTTTAAGCGTGTTTGAGGTGGTTCCTTTTCTCGTCAGCCAGCCGCCGCAGATCGGCGTGGATGCAATATTTCTCATGAACTGAGAAAGAATATGTGAGATCATATTCGTGTTTATCTTGACCATATGTGCAGGCAACAGAGATCTCCTTCAAGTTTTTGTTTTCACTGCCCCCTGCCTGCAAAGGTAACTCTTGAGTGGATCCTGCGCAATCGTACTGTATACGGCGTGCACCAAGTAGTAAATGTTCCTGGTCATCTCGGTGGAGTGGGAGCTTTGCAGACAGATTATGGCAATTTAAATGTCAACAGAGTTATTTTACTTCTGATCATTTTAGTAAAAGCATCCAGTTAATGTGCTTATCCAGCATGGTTAGATATTCCATTCATCTGAAGGGACATTCCAGAGGAATAAGGCTGCGAGTTTTAAATTGGGGATGGTTTCATCATCTAAGCAGCAGGTTGGATTTCCTAGACTAACATCTAGACTCTCTGGAACCACAGGTTCAAATCCTGGCAGACAGCCCTGCCAAGAGTCACACTTGACACTCCTTTGGTCCCTAGTGTGTTGCTCCATGACAGCTCTGCTGAAATCTCGCACATACAGTGGCGAATAAGCAGCACGTTTCATCCCCTGCCGGTGCGGTCAACACGGACAGCTTCATCCTAAGGCCCTGGAATGGCCTCTGCTCCCATTTGCTCTTTGAACAGAGGGAGGAAGAGAGAGACACTGGGTGTATTAGGGTGTGGGAAAAGTACAGTGAGGAAATGCTGAACTTCCCTCCCACAAAATGTGAAAAGCGTTAAGAGAAAATAGAGGTTTTGCTTCAGAAGTGAATATCTTTGGGTTTGGAAGAAGAATGTGGAAGTTCAGGTGCTACCAGCACTCAGTCTAGTCATCAAGATGGCTCTTGAGCTGCCCTTTATTGTTTGGTGCTCTCTTCCTAAATTACAGAGATCAAACAAAGAAGAAAGCCACTCCACCCTCCCAACCAAGGAACTGTTTGGAAATTGTAACCAAAGGGGAGAGAAGTTTGAACACCTTTGCAGATGGCCCCTTTTTGAGCAAACATTTTGACCGAGAAATTAAGTATCGTCTTTGATGAACAGAACGAGATTCCTCGACTGCCCAAGTGACACTTCATAAGCAGCTCCTCTATTGATCTTAATGTCCCTGCCCTCCTAGTTTTGAAAGAAAATACAAAGAACTGTGGAGAAGCGTAAGGACCGCGCTGCCCCCATACTGGAGCAAAAATGGGCAGTATTTACCGGAGAGTGAGGCGTCAACGCGCGTCTGCTGCTGCCAGTGCTCTTTCATCGAGTGGTTTCATTCATTCCGCAGTTGATTGACATCCGGTACGAATCAACTATACTTAACAGTTCTGTGCTTGAGCGTGGAACAGACAGATTTCACATAAATATTTTAATGTATCAGATATGTTACTTTCCAGGAGTATTTTGACAGACTAAAACAAGCAAATATTTTAACCCTGCCCCATCCCTGGTACTATTGCTGCTGAAATACTGTTTAAGTAGGAACAGCAATGTAAAAGCACGTCAAATCATCAAGGATCATTCATTTCAAAATAAAGAAGAATGAAACGTAGCCATCTTCAAGACTGGGGACAATTATTATGAAGCATATTAGGTTCCAGGGGAAAAAAAAAAAAAGCCCCAGACATGAAAGATGTTGTAATATTTCCACAGAAGAGTTAGAATTAATTTTTTTTTTAACGTTTGTATTTCATGTATCACGGAGCAGGTGACTAGATTTCTGTCTGAAGGAAAATGGCACAAATCAGCTCTGCTGTAGGTTGATTTGTAAGGAAAGTCATCGGAAGGGCTGGTACATTGGTGGGTCGTGACTCCCTCCTGCAGTAGCCTGAGCGCGAAGCTGGCACAGTGTGGAAGCAAACCCACACGGCACCGTGTGCCGGCCTGGGTGCAAAAGCATCGACTCTCAGCGGAGACCCTACGACAAACAAGATCTTATGGTGCTGCTGCATCACCCACCTCCAGCGCAGCCAACCTCACCGCTGCTGCGAACCGAGTCCCTTCCAGGGGCTGGCACGGGAGGGGAGTCAGCAGAGCTGGAGTGTGCACAAGGAGATGAAACAATAGCGAAGTGCACGTTTCCAGTTAGAGAATAGAATAAAAATGAGTCTGGCATGAAGGAATAATCTCGTTATCGTCAGCGGGGTTGAGCAGCACCGTGTCAATCATCCCCAGACTCGGTGCTGTACAGTGCTGTCAGGAATTTCGCTGCACTATCCAGTTGTGCACATGTGAACGATCCTTATACGTGATCCAGGATAAGTTCCTGCATGTCTTCTTACATTCTGAGAAGTTTATATTTTATTACTATAGACATGTTTTCGGGAGAGTTTCATGCTTGAGGAAAAAACCCATTTTTTTAGGAAAAAGCAGCTTTACCTTTCTATTAATGCTGTAATCATTCAGCCTGTTAGATTATTGCTCCTGCACTTCACTAAACTGAAAATCAAACAAACTTCATCCTAACCAGAATCGGTTGCCCCAGAAGTAAGAACCTAAGGAGAAGGAAAAGCTATTAAGAGATTTAAGCACACAACGAACAAGACCTTTTAGAGGAGATTAAAGTATGTGACAGGCATTAGTATTTCAAGGTGCTGCGATCTACTCGTGGATTGATGTGCCTCAGAATGAGATGAGGCACATTAAAAGATGAAATCACTCAAGCCGGTGTGAGACTGAGTGTGAGCAATTACCAAATAGTTTGGCATTAAAGAAAACGGAAGATGTTGTGAACTCGCAGCATGAAGGCTCCAACTCTCGGTCATCGAACCTTTCCCTTGAAGTACGAACTCTGAGAGACAACACGGGGACTTGGAAAGGAACAGTTCCAATTTTAACGTTGCCGTCTGGCACTTGGCGTGGTGAGAAAGCATTACTCGCTAAGGAAAAAAAACCATTAAAGTGTTTAACTGCAGCATTGCCGTAAGCATCAGCCATTTAGAAGTCGCAGCCATCAGCGTTTGCAGGTTGGGAGTGCTGGCCTCGAAGCCTGCCAGGTACCTCTGCCACGCTCGTGTGGGAGCAAAGACTTACATGCAGACTCCATTAGGAGGCTTTTTTCTGCATTAAAGAGCCTTATTCCTTCTGAGTATTAAAGCAGAATCCTCTTAGGTCCCATTCAAACGGTGTGTCTGGACTGTAAATCGGACACAGCAGTTTTACTGAGGGCTTTAGCCTAAAGCGTGCGTAACTGTGATTAAACAGCAAACGCCGCGCTCCGCTGGCGTGGTTGTGGCCTTAACTGGGATCCGGGACTGGGGCAGCCTCTACAGTGGGATGGTAAGTGTCCAGGTCGGAAGAAACATGATAATTGAAATAGTATTTGTGAATAGTTGTAAATGAAGAACTGAATGAGTAGTGATGAGGGGAAGAGTTTTTCTGAGCCTCGTTTCTGTGTTTTCTTCCAACAATCAGAGAAAAAGCAGATCCTTAGGAGAAATCTGATTTTTTCTTGCCAATGGATTGATTTGCTTTCACTGAACTCAGCCAAAGTTCTAACGCTGAACCTAAGTAGAAGTGGGCTCAGAGGCCATAAAATCCTATAAAGTCATTAAAAAGATACAAACGTGCACGTGTATTGAAATGTTAAAAAAAAGAATTTAATTAAAACTGCTTGAAACATCACTTATGAAATTAGAGTGAATGTCGTTGGTGAATGAAACGCTTCTGAATGAAACTGAATTCATGGTTGCACGTTTTGGTTTCAAAGCAAAAAGTGGTTTCTGTAGTTATGTGCTGAACTGGAAGATGATGGAGCTCGTGTCCTGCATCCTCACCCGTATAAGCACCTGTACACCTTCCACTCTGGGCAATGCGGCAAAGTTTCTTGTCTCGGCTTCTTGTCTCGGCTTTCTCTTGGCTGCCCATGCATTCACATTGCTGCGTCTCAGGACAGGTCAGTTCTTTGCTGCCCACCCTCTGGATACTCAGTCCCAGCTTCCAGGTTTTGGGCAAGCCATTACACACCTCGTCTATTTGAGGTCCTTTTCCCTCATTCAAATTTGGTAGAAATTTGGTCATCTGCTGCATGAGGATGTTCTTTACTTGTTTCATCTGAACCAATAACTTGTACATTAAAGTCCTCAGCTAATTGTGAGTTCCTCATAAAGTAATGAGCTAATAAAAAAAAGAAAAAAACCCCTAATTGATATTCTGCTCATTCAGACTCAGTAAGTGATTATTTCTGCTCATTAGTATTAGCCAGTTCTAGTGCTTATTGGCATCTCGAAAATGAGATCTGCATGGTTGCCTGGTGTTTACTAAATAAATACCAGTTTTGTTCTGAAGGAGAACCGTTGTAATTGCATTAGGTACCAGTCTGATGACATGTCAGCACTGAAACTGTATCGAATCTGTATCGTGACTGCGCTGGGTGCCATGACACTTCTGTGTCAAAATCTCCCTTGGTCTCCACCTCCATTTCTGTCAGATCTGTGGACTGAGCAAGTTCTCTTACTGCCTCGTTCTAACATCTGCTAACAGGTTACGTGATTGCTTGTAATGGGCTTTCTCAGCTGACACCGTGCAGTTCACACGTACTCCACATACGTAACCTGAGAAACCGAGTTCGCTCGTGATTTCGGCTCTTCAGCCTTGGCGATCTTGATCTGGAAATCGAGACCTGTGACAGTTCACCTATTGACTTGGTGAGTTGTGAGCTAGACTAGATGCAACGTCTGTCCCTATATACGAGAAACAAAATGCTGGAGAGAGAAGGAATAGCATTTCATTGCTATAACCATTGATCCTGATCTTACGAATAGCTCCTCTCCGTCTGGGTGAGCTAAACAGGAAGACTCACCTGTGTATCTCATGGAGCTTTCATGTTTCTTGCTTACAGAGACGTTTGGTCAGGTCAGCTCAGCCAGGCTGGATGTGTATCTCTTTTATTATTATCAGCCGGGTGGATTCCCCGGGGAGCCAAAACAAAAACAGCACAAGCTCTCGGTGACATTTTAGAGTTCACTATATATCCCGCTAATGAGAATCATGCCCTGGAACTGCGTTCATTTTGCCTCTCAAGTTAAAAATATCAGAGTGGGTCTCAGGACATTCATGCGCCTTTAATCTCAGCATATTTATCATAGTTGAGTAATCACAGTGTATTTTAGAAGCAACAAGAAATGCCGGGTCGCTCAGAGCCCAAGCAGATCATCACTTCTGCTAGAAATTATTTATCAAGCAACCAGAGTTGAACGTATGAAGCATTTTGCTGCGAGGGCTTTCCACTGCTTTTGAATGTGACCAATACACAACCCATCGCACTGGCACACGCAATACATACAATAATGATTAACCCCCCTCCAAATTGAACACAGTCATTTAAAGCTGCTTTCAGGAAACGTTGCTCACGACTCTCCCATTATCACATGCAGTATTTCATTTCTTTGGCTGAACCCAG
>NW_010390136.1:17974-18636 GCF_000710305.1 Buceros rhinoceros silvestris | reverse complement strand
CCAGTTGCCTGCTGAATTTCCCATTTTTTGGTAGTAGATTGAAAGTTATGAATTGTCATCCCTAACACAAACATTTACTGATTAAACAGCTTCAGTCATGATGTTGACATTTACGTTTAAAAACTGGTTCCAAAACCCATGATGGATGTTTGAGATATTTGCTTTGAAACTGGAAATGAAGAATGTGCTGTTTTTTAAATAACGCTTTAATAATCCTTTCTGGACACTGTATTGATGCTGGGTATGGGATCATGTTAAAATCAGATCCAGATGCAAGTGTCAGAGACTTTTCTGGACGGGGGGGCCCAGATTAAGACTTTAGTTAGATTTTCTTCTAGGAAACATCATAGGAAATGTGCTCAAGCTAAGATTTCTTGCTGTCATCTGAGCGTTCCTGTTTCTGCAGAACAGAGTGTTTAGTATTTCTCGAGCAGTTTCACTGCACTGTGACGGCAGCTCTGCAGAATGTTCGCTTGTTGCTGTTCTGTGGCTGTGGCTTGGACAGGTCTCCCTGAACAGGGATTTTAGTAATGAACTGCTGGGTCAGACTCACACTGGGGAGACAGAAGGTTCAATCCAGCCTTTAGGTTTGCTGGTTGTCTTTTTACTCCTTTTTTTTTTTTTTTCCGGGTTTTGAATGATATGCAATGTCCTAAAACAGG
>NW_010390136.1:17405-17850 GCF_000710305.1 Buceros rhinoceros silvestris | reverse complement strand
AAAAACCAACAAAAAAAAACCCAACCAAAAAACCCGAAAGACCTGTACATGAGCAGCAGAAATTATGGAAGGGACAGAATAGAAACATTGTGTTAGAACAGTTTTCTAAATAAAACGAAAAATTGTTCTGGCATTTATTCTGACATATTTCCTTATTTATGGATTCATTTCAGAACTTGAAAAAGAGGGGTGTTACTGGTGATCCAGTTCATCAGAGCATTCCATAGAGCTCTTGGGAAAAAAGGAAAGAAAAACCCATGTTTGAGTTCTGTCTTATGCTTTGATCTAAGGTGAACTCAGTAGGAAAGCTCTTACAGATGTTATGGGAGTAGATTGAACCTGTGTGAGAAATCTGAGAGAAAACCTCCTGTATTTTATAACATAATACGTTAACTCTAGAGGTGTTCCCCAAATACCTGCCATTCGAGGAACGAGTAAATAGGCG
>NW_010390136.1:7092-17294 GCF_000710305.1 Buceros rhinoceros silvestris | reverse complement strand
TGCTGCCCCTCAGTTGCATCAGATCATTTAAGTGGGTAATAACCTGACGGCAGTTCTCTGCGTTTGGGAGAGAAGACCTGTAAAGCTACTGACACGGTCATCTGAATTTAAGAAATAACATACATGTCTGAAAAGTAAAAGTGAAGACTTGTTTGTTTGAGGGGCTATAATCTGTAATTCCATTTTTATTCCAAGGTCTTACACCAAGGCTGTGATGCTGCTTCTTTAATACCTTTTAGAATGGCTGTTGTGGTATGTTCTCACCGGGGAGTGTCTGTGGCAAAGCCAGGAGCCTTCAGACACAGCCACCACAGCTTTGTGGAGGCCGATACGGCTATCAACGTCCTTCTGGGAGCACATCGCGTCCGTACGATCCATTGTCTGTGATTAGTAGTATCAATAGACTATTGATTAATAACTTTGATTAGTCTTCCTCAAATCATCTCTGATGCCAGTGTTTGAGTAAAAGTCAGTTAGTGGGCCCTGCCTCTTACTCTTGTTAAAAAAGCCCCTGATTTATATACCAGGGAGATATTAAAACACAGTCACCCCCGAAGAGTCTAGGCAGGGCTCGTTGGAATTGTGTGAGCGAAGGAGCTCATCAGGAATTGCTGGTTAGAGCAGTGCGCTTCGGAGGGATCCTCAAGGAGAGGAGAGAGGGAGCAGAGAGGAGCTGCAGCCCCAGACACCTTGGGAGCGCGAGGGGCCAGGGAAGGGAGCTGCGATCAGAGAAACCAGCTCTGACATTCCATTCCTTCTGTGCTCAGGGAAAAAGGTGTTCTGTGTTCTGGTAAACACACCAGGCTGCATCAAAGAACTGGCTGCCTCCATCAGCAGCTTTCTCTCGGGGTCAGGAAAAAAGGCTCAGAAATCTTGGCTTACGAGAAGGGTGAGAGCAACCTTCACGTGTGCTCATTGATCTGGGATATTTATCCTGTACGAACGCTGACATGGTCTCTGCAGGACTGTATCCATCCGAAACGGCTGCAAGGAGGGTCTGTTCCCCGCTGTGGCGTGTCGCTCAAAATTAGTTGGGAAGCTGTGGTGTTCAAGAGCTGCACCTGGCAGAGTGACACCTACTTCTCCCGGTACTCGTGGTCGGGGTTGTTCTGGGGTAACGCTGGCTCAGGGGGGTGGCAGCAGCAGTAACTCCTGTGCTCTCAGGCATGCCGGAGGATGCAGGTAAAGCGACATGTGCTCTTGCTTCTGCAGAAGTTGGGAAGACCAGGACAAAGCCCGTCATGGGCAGGGCTGGGCTCTCGTCACCAGTGGATGCCACTGAGCTGGCGCTGGCTGAGGAGTGTAGGATTGGCCTGCTAATCTCTTTAGCCAGGGAAAGTAGAGCGTTCCAGAGCTTCCCTTGGGTTCTTCACACTGCCGGCCGCGCTTACGTCATCCTACATAACCAGTGCTTCAGGAGCACCAAACCCACCTTCTTTGTACTCGGTGAGATCGCCTCTCTCGTGAAACAGGGTTGTGTATCTCAGGTGGAAGCACACCTGTGCTTTTGAAAACAAACCCGTTTTCTATGTTGTCAGTTTTACTCAGGCTGTTTCCTGAAATCATTTCCAGCGCTGTGGACGGGCTTATCAGCTAGTCTGAATCAATACAGACTTGTTTGTGGGAAAGGATCCAGTTCTTCGGATCTCGTGGGGAGACTTGTCAGAGCAAGCCCTTGCGTTTAGAATTTGTTCTAGTAATGAGGAGAGGCGGGTGCTTCCCCCATCTCTCAGCATCTGAAACTTTACTCTAAATCAATGTTCCCTCCACACCCACTGGCTTTACGTACCCAGCAGCTGCAGGGGAATCCGACTGGAATCGTGACATGGTGCCTTGGACAGAAAATGCATCCCACCGTTCTTGTGCATGCTCAGCAGCTGTTCCAGGGTGGCTCCAGCCTCGAGTCCACATGGGAGGACACGAAGATCACCTGCCTGCTGTATGACCACGTGTCCCCAGCACCCTAGAGAGGAGAAGAGGGTTCATAGCGCGTGTCTGCAGAGAGTTGTCTTCTCCCCTCCTTCCCGTTTCTGCCTGGAAGGGGTTCAGGCCAAAAGGCTCCTGGTTATGGGAATGGAAAGAATCCGTGTGGAGTATGAGAGCAGGAGGTAGAAGGCTGCAGAACACAGAAAAGCTGAATTACATGAAAAGCTCTAGAGAACAAATTTAAAAACTACACAAAATCTTTATTTAGAGGTTCTGATTTTAGTCATGGAACTCTTTAACTCCACAGACAACAAGACAGATGAGATTGCTCTGGGAAAAAGCTCCTAGCATCCGGCTCTTTATATCTAGCAGTTGGCTCACGATACGAACACAGACTTTCTTTAGGAATTATTTTTGTTTGTTACGAGTTCCTAAATAGATCATTAAGTCCTTTTGTGGAAGCCAGGTTTACAATCGTTAACCTGAGCGTGGCAGAGCGAAGCCAGCGTGGGGACATCTGTATTTATTGCAGCCCCACCTTTAATTCTTTCTTGCTTTTAGATGTGCTTTTATCTGGGGCAGAAATAAATAATGATTCATAAACTTAAGTAAATATGTCCTTAAATAATTCTAAGCATCTCTCAAGTCAGGACTATCTCTGTATTTAGAATTAAACATACTGTTTAAAAGTGTAATCCTCAGTGAAGCCCTCACAGTACAAAACGCAAGGCGAAAACATGTCTGTATTTCATCTTCATCCCTCCAAGTCCCTCCATGCCACTGAAGTGAAAGAAGAATAAACATTCAAGGAGCAGACTGGCAACTACAATGAAGTTATGGGACACGACTAGCGAATAATGACATTTCTTGAAATGGCTGTATAAAAAAAGAGGCAAAAAGTGTCTAGCTGTTGACAGAAAGCACATAAAAGAGAAGAGCCTGAGACCAGTTTTTAATACGTACAACGTATTTTCTAACAAAATTGCATTATACTAAGTATTTAATTTGCATACAAAATTATATATTGTTACGTGGAAAAAGATGTGCTGCAATATTTTTATATCTTTTAAAATTATTATGATGCTTTTCTGTCAGGCGTGGTATTTTATGAGACTGAATTGGCCCCGCAGAACAAAAGGAGACAAAGGAGATGTATTATTTATAAAGGTTGTTCATTATAATGATCAGGGACAGAAAGCATTAACACAGCAAGAGGTCCTGAGCACGCTGGATGGGGGAGACCGGAGGGAGAGGGGCGGAATGGCAATTCTGGACTTTGAAGAACATCTCTTGAAAATTTCCAACCTCCCTTAGCTGGAGCAAGAAGTACAGGGGTAGAAAATATACAGTTCATGTCATCTAAGAACGTTGCGCTTCTTTCAAGCACTTCTTCCATTTGATATTTGCAATTGGGGACTTTCTGCCTTTTGAAAGAGCAGTTTTCTTTGAGGAAATTGTGACATATATCAGTGGCGTGATGCATTGCTAACGGGTATCAGCTTGGTATGACTAATTTAAAGGTTTGAGCTGTTGCTTTGCCATGTAATCAGTGAAGCAGATATGTAAACACAGCAGCTAAAATGCACGTTAAAAAGTCAGAAGACAGCTTTTTCTTGAAAGCAGTTGGAAAAGTGCTTTTGAAAACAGTTTTTGTCTTTTCAGGAGATTAGATTCTAGTTTGTCCCCTGGGAAAGGTGTCATTTTCTTGTGTGCTTGGTTTTGGTTTTCATTCTTGCCAAGCACTCCATCTTTGGTTCAATATTTTTATTAAAAACTGGGTTCAAAAGTAAATTTTACTTTGGCAGGCTAATGTATCCCTGAAGAATAAAACACTGGTGTTTGCTGTGCAAACAAAACCCGGGAGAAGCCTCCAAATATGACCTCAAACCTCCCCAGCCTAAAAAAACCTACAGGAAAGCAAGGGAGGTTCCTCACCTTCAGTGTTTTTACTCGGTTCTCTTCTAAAAGCATAGATAGCATTAGATAAAAATGAGCTTAATGAGATCTGCATATCTTATCATAATATTTTACCTTCTAGAAGCTGATAAGAGGTTTTCAAGAGTAAGTACTGCATGGATCAAGGCTCCAGCAATAAATAAGGGGTTTGTTTGTTTGTTGTACTGTGAGGTCTGAGCTTTCAGTGGCCGTAACAGAAACAAATCTCTGCGCTGAACTGTTACAGACCTCTCCAATAGCCAGGGATTTAAGAGCTGGCTTAAGCACCTGCTCCACAGGCATGGCAGGGTCTGAAGTACCGGTGTACGGCTTTGGGAAGGCCACTCGGTGTGTCCTGCCTAGCTGCTTCGGCTTCAGGTGCAGTCAGTGAGGACAGTTAGATGTTGTCAGAAGTCACCTAGGCGGTTTAGAGACATTTTTAGAGACAGACAAGAGAAAACCCTCCTTCTGGACCTTGGTGCCCATCTCAGGCTCCGTTCGCTTGGATCATTAGCAGACTCGTGACGGAAGGCTGGGGAGGTTCCCCTTCTTTTTGAAACAGTGGAAGTAGTTAGTCCTTTACTGGGTGAGAGCCGAGCAGAGCCCTCGCCTGTGAAGGAGTGTGCTGAAGTGCCCATCCCTCCTCAGAGATCCCGGACAGTGCTCTGGGGCAGTACGCTGCTGAGCAGCCGAAGGCCACGCGCTGCCCAGCCAGGAAGCTGTGATCCCGAAGTGCGGGGTGCAAGGCTTGGTTTGAGTTTATTGCCCTTTTTCTGGTCTCTCGGGGAGTTTGAAATTCCATCCCTTTTCAAAGTTTGCCTTTTGGAAATGACACGGCAGAAGAAGAATGGAGTTGAAGGAGGAAGGTTAGAGATGCAGCCGCTATGGACTGGCAAATTTATTGGCTACCATGGGGACTGGAGATTTTAGTATTTTGATAAAGATCAAATGATGTTACTCAGAGATTAATAGGATTTTTTTTTTTTATATTTCAGAGGCTTTTGGATCAGACCCTAAAATAGCAACAGGTCAAGAAGAATTAGCGAGCTATGTGGCATGACAGGGAAAGCAGCAAGGGACAAGGGAAAAAAGATGTCAGAAGGGGCAGAGCTCTACAGGGCTTTAGTGGTGAAGATGAGGAGTGAAATGCTGCTTTCCTGGAGGAAGATGGGAATTTAATTCTGATTTCAGTAGACCAACCTTTCACAAAGGAGATGATCCAAACATTGTTCCAGCTTACATTCCTTAACCTTCTATCTTGAAATTACAGCGAGGTAATAATAAAAACGGCAAACTGGCTGTAAAGTGTAGTCCAGGTAAAAGCAGTTCAGTCCGAAGGCAAAGAAAATGTTCTTCTGTAAACTGTGACGTGTCTGAGGGGTAAGAGCTCTGCCCACTTGCAGTGGGGTGTTTCTCATGAGTTTCATTCATTCAGTTACTCAGTTCCACGTGGATCTTTACTGTCAGTTAAATGTGCTCATCTTTTAATTGCTGATGGCTGACCGTTACACTTCGTTTCATTCATTTCTATTCATTTACAGTGTTGAATTGGTCTTAGGTACAAGGTACAAGGAGGCAAATCAGAGGCGAATATGGTTACATTGCCAAGGAAATTCGTCTCTGGTGGAAAGTTTGTTTTTCCATGTGACATCACTGTTCTTCAGATGCCAGTAATTGTAAACATCCCTTGTTTTCAATTCTTTGTCCCCTTAATCTCATTAGGAGAATATCAGACGTTAAATCTTTTAAGTAGCATTAGGGTGTGTGTTCATCCATAACATATGAGAATGCCAGTCAGTTCTTATCACCTGCCTTCCACTAAATGTTTGCTGTTTTGCAAGTTACCGTGCCGAACAATGAGATTTGATTGCACGAAGTCTTGGCTGGCAAGGGTTGCTAGGGCTTGAAAACAATTAGTATTCGAAATCAGAGTGACCATGAGATTTGATTGCACGAAGTCTTGGCTGGCAGGAGTTGCTAGGGCTTGAAAACAATTAGTATTCAAAATCAGAGTGACCGTGTAAATGACAGAGGAAGACGAGGTGCACGTGGAGGGGAAGGAGCCATCCCACGCTGTTAGATTACCCACCTTTATAAAGAACAAGTTTGAAGTCTTGCGTGCAAGACCGTCCTGATACAACTGCCGTGGTTGTTGTACACCTTTTTGTTACGAGCGAGGTCGCAGCACGGAGACAGTGGGTGTACAAGGGAAAGCTAGAACGTGTTGTTTGTACAGCATTTGATTTTGTTAAAAGAGCTACCTCTGAACCCGTAGCCGAAATTGAATACAGCGGCTTGTTCTCCTCCAGGAAAGAGCTAATTTCTTGGTCTTGTCAGATTTTACTGCTTGAGAAGGAAGAGTTCTTGTATTGCCCGTCATGCTTATCTCTTCCTCTGCCTCCTCGTTTCCTTTTCTCTCCCTCTGACCCCGTAGCCGAAATTGAGTACAGCAGCTTGTTCTCCTCCAGGAAAGAGCTAATTTCTTGGTCTTGTCAGATTTTACTGCTTGAGAAGGAAGAGTTCTTGTATTGCCCGTCATGCTTATCTCTTCCTCTGCCTCCTCGTTTCCTTTTCTCTCAGGCCTGTTCACACATCCAGCCTTACCACCTTCCCTTACTCAGTCTTGTAGAAGAAAATGAATTAATAACTTGTAAAATATGTGACAAAAGTCTCATGCCTCTCATCTTTCCAGTCCTCGTGCGCTTTGCTGTGCTGCTCATGTGTGGAGTTTTGCCCTTGAAAGATTCTACTCTACTTGAGGCAAATTTCCTATCTTAATAAAAACCAGAGGCTTTTTGGTTCTGCCGTATGTAATTTGAAAGCTTCTGCCTTTGAAACTAACTACTAGTCTGCTAGTAGTAAAACCCACCCCAAAATAAAACAGCTCATCTCTGTGTGATTTTCTCGTGGAGCCAGGACCAGGCCTTATGGTGCTACAGCGGCGATGGCGAGCGCGGTCTGTGCCAAGCCTTCCTCTGCCGAACATGGGGAAAAATGTTCTTGCTGGTTACAGCATTTTAAGAAGAATATGAACTGTGATGGCTTCCTGCAAGAAAACCCTGTGATTGTGCTGCAAAGGGTAGCAGAGAGGGCAGAGGGAGATGCGAGCATCCGTCAGGGTCCTTCGCTGAGGTGCTGAGCTGGGATGCGGTTGCAGGGCTGTACCTGGCTCCTCTGTTTGCAGACTGGGCGCATTCTGCACCACCTGAGTTTCCCTCCGTTAACAAAGAAAGTTGATTATTATAACATGGACTTTCATTCTACAAATATTATAACAGACCTTTGATCAAACAGGGACTGAGGGTAAAAAAGTTTATGCTCTGGCAAATCTGTAAGTGCCTTGATGTGAGTTTTGGTTCACCCCCAAACCCGTGGTTGGGGTTTATATAGAATCCACTATATTTTTATAGAAAACGTGTGAAAAACTAATTTGATATTGTGGCTGCTTTGCAAAAGTAGTGTTAGATGGGATCTGGTCTGTTTAAAATCACAGACCCCGCTGCTGTTCAGAGCACGGATAACTCAGGAACTGCGTTCCATGGACTAAAAAGCCAAAATTTTGTCTTGTAAAGCCACCTGGCTGCAGTTGATAGTAAAATCTGTTGTTAACCCCTTTTCTGTAATATAATTAAAACTCTGCTGAATTATCTGTTTAGTGTGGCCTGGCCACTCCCCAAAAGCACACCCTTTGTGTCCAATAATCCCGTCCTTTGTAGAGGCTGTCCACGACAAGGGCTGTGAAACCTTGTTTAGAGATTTTAAGATCTTCTTAATCCCTTCCCTGATGAGACACCCATTGCTGAAAGCTGGGGGGAAAGGTCCATCTGTCTTGTGACATATGTGTTTACACTGTAAAATCAGTAAATACAGCAGTGTGCTCCCAGAGCCAAGAATTTCCTGTAGCCATAAATTGAGAGACATTGTTTTGTTATTGTTCCTTGAGTTTACACACATCCGAGGGACCAGTATTACTAAATACCTAAAGCAGAAAAAGCCCTGCAGCTCAGAACTGGAAGAGATAAATACCATCCCCTCCCCAGTCGGAAAATATTCTCGGTGAGCGCAGACACATCCTGTTAAACGTATCTCTTGAGGGGGCTTCTGGTTTCCATGGCACAGAAGTTCATTTCTGTGTTTGTGCGGTTGGGCAGTGGGAGATTGGGGTTTCACCATCTTCTGTGCCGGTATTTTACACACCGCACTGAGTACGCAGGGCTCCCCACAGCTCATTGGAGGAGGAGGCTCCAACCAACTCCTGCTTTAGACCCTTAAATTAGATGCCTAAAAGGGGGTGCTGGAGCTCTCCTAGGAGTAAATCTCTTAAAAGCAGGAGAAACACAAGCAGGACGCTATCAAGCACCATAAATTGAATTCTCTGACACATTACGTGGCTGTACTGTCAATTGGTTTCTGGGACTGAAAATCGTTTAAGCTCTTGTTGTATGTGGATATCCCATCCCTTGCAGTGTTCAAGGCCAGGTTGGACAGGGCGTGGAGCAACCTGCTCTAGTGGAAGGTGTCCCTGCCCATGGCAGGGGGTTGGACTAGATGATCTTTAAGGTCCTTTCCAGCCCAAACCAGGCTGTGATTCTCTGATTCTATGTTGTTTGTATTTCTGCTGAGAAAACTGATTAAAAAACCAACCAACCAAACTCCAACACACACTTTTTATTGTTCGCTGGTGGTTGTGTAACTATAGTGCCTGGGGGGGTGAAGTTACAGAGCATGGTTTGCTCTGCAATGTTTTGTTGAGATTTTGGATTAAAAGCGTCCCCTAGATACAACAATCCAGTTTTAAGAGACAATTTAATCCTGAAGTCAGTGAAACTGGGAAGCCCCTGGTAACACTGTGATGAAATGGATCCGTTTGGCAGGCAGAGGGCTCAGCAAAACACCATTTTTTATGGGTAACATCCTATGGTTTTCAACTGGGATTTGAAAGAGGGCGACTGGGTAACTTTTGTATGTTACAGGAAATAATTTCCACACGTGAGGAATAGCAACAGAGAAGTAAATAGTAATGAGAGGTGGTTTGGAGAGAGAGAGAGAGAAGCTGAGTAACTCTTGAGAAAAAGGCATTTTCGAGGATGTGGTGGACAAGGTGATGTGTAAGGGGCTGAGCAAAGCCCCAGGTAATGATAACTGCAGTGGCAGCAGAGCTGAGATTTTATGCAGAAAGAGCTACTCAGGTGCTGCTGAGCTGGAAAGATTTAAAAGGAAAAGAAAGTTAGTGCCGCCATCCATTAAAACTGTTGATGCTGTCTGGAGGTGAAGGAGGTCGGGGAGCACAGAGCAATGGGGGGTGTCCACCCCTCGTGTAAAGCACGTGGACTGCGTTCCTCGCCATTTACAGGGTTCAGGAGAGAGGCCGAACCCTGAGGTTGGTGAGCTATGGAATTAATAGATCCAGGAGTCATTAATGCACCAACTACAGATCAATGTCTGGGCGCGGACAGATCAAACACTGCAGGCAGGGGAGAGAAGGGGGCCACAGACTCCCCCTGACCGTCAGCAGTTCTTACAGAGCGTGGTAGTGTTTCCAGGGAAGGTGTGTTACACTGAGTATGGCCAGGGTTAAATCGGGTGAGAAATGACAGTGAGGGATCTGATTCATCAAGTCAGGCAAGTGCATGGAGATGGGATTGGAGATAGGACCATGATCACATCGGCAGATTGTTTCAGAAACTTGGAAAACTATCTGCTTGTTGCTTCTCAGGAATTTCCTCCTAACGCGGCTTGTAGCTCTGGTGAGTTTTCTCCCCATGAAGGTCTCCCGCGTTACAGAATATCACCCAGTATTCTGAGGTGGGTTCTGTTGCCTGGGGAGCGTACGGGGGAGGGAACACCACTCGTGAGGCACCCCGACAGAAGAGCAGGGTAGACCCAGCAAGAGCAGAGGTGGGAATGATCAGCGTTGGGTAGGCTGGGACAGGATCTTGTGAGACGAGATTTTCTTGGTTTATGATTGATTATACTGTTAGATTAGAAGCGATTTGAAGAGCTGATAGGTGCGTGTTAGCTCCTGTCTGCAGAAGAACTGACGAGGCGGTTAAAGAAAACATCTTGCAGTTTGGTGGGTTGCTGTGCAGTACTCACCCAGATGCTTTTACTTAAAAAAATGGTGATAAAGAAGATTCATTGCGTTATTTGAAAGCAGAGAAAGTCAGGTAATATCTGTTACCTTTGAAAAAGAAGGCAGAACCTCTGGATGAGTCTAAGAAATATTCTGTTTTCTATTTTTAATATGAATTTCTTATTCCTTCTTGCACTCGTAAGATACTGTCTCATCATCAAGAGCTGTGGAAATTACCTGGACAATTCCTGCTTTTGGTACCACGATT
>NW_010390136.1:0-6602 GCF_000710305.1 Buceros rhinoceros silvestris | reverse complement strand
ATGCAATATAATTTAATTGAAAACGCAGAAGGAGCCAATTCCTGAAAAAAAGAGAAGTGTGAAGCGATCAGAGGAAGGAACCTCGGGTGGTTTTGAAGGATTTCTTGTTCTCCGTAACCTGCGTGACAGTCTGCAACGGGCAAAGGGAGGCAAATAAATCCACCAGAGAGTAACTGCTCCTTATCTTCAGAGGGAGAAAGATGAGAACATCTGAACCAGTGGGTAGCAAGGAATGTCAGTTATGTTCTAATCTAGATTGGTGAATAAAGATAATCATCAGTAAATTAGAAGAGGTGTTGAAAGCTCAGTTAATTATAGGAAATGAGGAAATTAGAGTGCTGAGTCTGACTGTTTCTGATTCACTTGTTAAATTAAAAAGAAGAAAAAAAGGTGGTTTTTCTCGCCAGCTGTACTTTTGGTTCAGGTATACAGAGAGAGCAGATGCAGGAAATATTTTTGATTTTTTTTTTTTTAGTAACTCCTCAAATTCGGGTTTTAGTGTGTATCTGGGCATCATCTGGAGCAGCAGTCTGCCGGGTCCGGGAGCGCGATGCCTCTGCCGGCATGTCCTGAGGTGGCAACAGGACCTCAAGTGTCCACACAAGTGTTTGCTTTGCCGGCTCGTGGTGCCTCGCTTCCCTGGCTCGCTCTGTGGAAGTCACAAGGCACCTGCTTAAGTGTTTTTTCCCAATGATTTTAAGGAAAAAAACCACATTGTAGCTTGAGATTCTCCATATCTTATTTTAAAATCATGATTAAATTCAACGTGTGAGAGGGAGAACTATTTCAACTTGAGGAGCATTAGGGAAAGCCCCTCTTGGCTTTCACCCCAACTTGGAAGTTGTAGGTGTTTTGCAGTTTGACCAAGCAGTTGACATTTGGATGGTCCTTCAATCCGTACCGTAGTGTTGAGCGTGTTTGATGGGCTGTTTGTCCCAGGGGGAGGGCTGGAGCCGAAGCACCGCAAAGAGAAAGTAATGTTTTGACAGAGACTTCGTTTAATGGAGTTTTGAACTCCTGGAAGGTGCAACCTTGCCTAGAGATGTGACCGTGACAAACAGGCTGCCTCAGGACCTCCTCTGATTAACCCCGTTGTGTTTCGGCCAAGTTTTGTTGTCATAGGGATACAATTTATTTTTATATTTACTTCAAGATTTCAGTCCTTTTTACTTGTCTTTAAGAACTGTGCCAGCCAGCAGATGCATTTAAATATACTTTCTTCCAGAGCTGAAAGAGGGACCTCGGGTTGACATTACCTATCAAGTTAATCCTGATTAACTTTGGGAATAGCTTCTGTACCTGAAAACAATAAATAATTCCCGATTCCTCATACTCGCGTACGTCATAATCCTGAGTAAAATCAAATCTTCCTTGCAGTGCCTGTTTCAGTTCAGAAACCCATTAGGAAACCGCCCTGGAATTACTGGTCAGTTCACAGAAAATGGAATATTGGCTGTTGGCAAAGGAATTGGGTGGAACAGAGACCTAGCTTACCTCTGGGACTGGAGCATCAGCAGCAGCAGGGCCCAGGAACTTAGAAAGTGGGTTTTTTAGGGGATCTTTGCATATGTATACCATTTCCTGACTTACAGAGAGGCTCTTTAAATAGCGACAATTATTATGCATAAATAAATAATTCCAGATGTTACAGAGATTATACTGCTAGTTATATTTAAAAGGGCAACAATTCCAGGCCTGTGTGCAAGGTTTTGGATACAACATTGTCTGTAACACACTCTCGTCGTTTTGTCTCTGTTGTCCTTTAATCCCAGCCCTTTTCTCCTTCACATGCACTTTTCTGGAAAGGAAAGACTCTGGAGCAGAGTGACTTTTCACCATTCTGTGGGGTGAATGTCATGCCTAAAGGATAATCGTAAGAATTGGACAGTATAAATTCTATATAATCCTTGTACCTTTTCGATAGACAGTTTCCAGGTCCAAATTCCATTTTAGCCAGACTGGCAATCTCAAAAGGTGATTCTCCCACAGAAAAAAACAAAGAGGAGAAGAACTACATCCCCAGTCTTTCTTGGCAAGTGGGGTGTTTCTTCCCATCATTAGCTGAGATCCTCCTCAGTTCCCCTTTACTGGTGATTTTTAATCTGAGGCTGAAATCGCAGTCAGCCCCAGGCGAGGTCAGTGGCAAAGGAAATGTGCAGCAAACATTCTCCTGACATTTTTTCTTTAGCACGGGTAAAAGGGGGATGAGCAAGACAAGGTCCTCCAGCAGCGTTGCCTTCCTGCGAGAGGAGAGATGGGAGCGGGGCCAGCAGGCTCAGCCCTTCTGCTGGGAGTGCTCATGAGGCAGAGCAGCATCGCGCCGGGCTGCGCCTTTAAACTCCAACCAACAACAAAAAGTATCTGGAATTAGGACGTGGCGATGACTTCAGTGGATAAAAATCTACCCGAATTAGCCTGGAGCTCCTCATTACGCCAGGATAGGGAACAGTAGAAATCAAATCAGCAGAGATAAACTGCACAGATCATTTCTGCTGATCAATACCAGGCTTGTGCAAATAACCCTGCTGTATAGAGCCCAGCTTTGTCAGCAGGGAGCGAAGATTAGATAAACCGTAGGCCAGCGAGACTTCTAGAGAAGATTAACGCATAGAGAATGTCCATCACTCCATCATTTGATCATAACATAATGAACATTTGCTTTGTGCACGTGGGCCGCAGGAGTTTATTATGACAATCAGGTGTACCCAATTGTAATAAGACTAAATGATATTATCTGACGCACCGTTTCCTAATGTGACATTCGCTGTGTCTGAGCGACGGCGAATATCGAGCTGCAGGCTGACTCTGGGACTCCCACACTCCTAAAGCAGTGGGACCCGCAGGGTATCGAGGTTTCACAACTTGTTTCAAAATAAAGCCATTGTAAGGTAGAAATATGAGTGCCCTTTCAATTCACAGTGTGTTCTCTTCTGTTTTGTGCCTTCAGGCTTGTGCCTCAGAGGTCTTGGCACCAGGCAACTCTGTGAATTTCTCAGTCTTCGTCATCATCTTGTTCTTGCTTAGAAAATAAGAAAACCACAGAACCACAGAATCATCTGGTTGGCAGAGACCTTTAAGGTCAGCGAGTCCAACCGCTCACCCGGCACTGCCAGGGTCCCTAACCCCTGTCCCTCAGCACCACCTCTACACGTCTGTTAAACACCTCCAGGTGTTTAAAATGCATCATTCTTTCTTTTTTTTTTTCCTTTTAAGATTTTGTCTAGGAATTATGGAACCAGGATGTGTTGCCTGAGGTGGTGTTATCACTTTCCATTTTAGCTCAGGTTAATAAAACGGAAAATTAGTGGATGTGTAAAGAAGTCTGGGACAGGGACTAAACACACCAGCGAGCCGGGGCATCGACCTCACTGCTCTCAAAGGCTGCGAGGCGGAGTCCTGACCCACAGGACAGAGCCAGCAGGGGAAGTGTCTGGAGGTGGTGTTATCACTTTCCATTTTAGCTCAGGTTAATAAAACGGAAAATTAGTGGATGTGTAAAGAAGTCTGGGACAGGGACTAAACACACCAGCAAGCCGGGGCATCGACCTCACTGCTCTCAAAGGCTGCGAGGCGGAGTCCTGACCCACAGGACCGAGTGTGTGTGTGTGTGTGGAATCTGCAGAGGTTTTTCACTGCTCCAGATCTTTGGGCCTTCTGGTGCACTAAGAGTTACTTCAGGCGCCGCTTCGGCACGTTCAGTAACAAACTTATGATCAAGAAAGAGAAGACTTTCCTAGTTTAAGGTTATCTAAATGTATTTCCTTTGCAGTTTTATTCATTAGTGGTTAAAATAGCAGTTTAAATTGTTTTTAGCTGTTCACTTACAGTGATCAATTAAAGTGTATCAGAGGTGAGGAAGACAGTATTCCTGTCATAATGAAACTCGCTTCCTTCTCCAAAGAGTCTCTGGGTTTTGGCCATGACCCTGGTGTACTCACAGATCTCTGCTGCTTTAGCAGTCAGAGGAGACCAGAAGACCACGGAAGACCAGAAGTTCCTCAGAGTGCAGCAGAGCCCGTGGTGCTCCTGAGGCACAAAGAGGGAGGGTGAGGCTCTTCTGGTCCTCACAACACTTGGACTAGTCCTAACGCCACGCTTTAGTACCAGATGTGAAAGGTTTCCTCAGGAGTCGGGTGTGTGTCTCTGCGGTTCGGTGGCTGTAATGCTTTTGCTCCTTAGGTTGGCTCTTTACTTTGGGTTCAGGTGCCATATGTGCAGTGAACACGGTAAGTCAGTGACAGAAAGATCATGCCTCAAAGCTTGGACTCAGATGAGGTTGTTTTGCATGTTCCTCATAAGTTTCAAACCAAAAGTGTGAGCTGAACGTTGGAAGTTGCCTTTCTTCAACAGGCTCTATGCAAGGACAGTGGGACTTCAGCAGAGTTGTAGTTCTGACTGTAGCACTTGCTGCTTCTCGAGGAAATTTTCATCCCTGAGAGGGTTTTCATGAACGAGGGTGACTGCTTGTTCTGCTCTGAGAAGGACTTGTGCATGCAACTGATCAGCTCGTTAGGGATTTAAAGTCCATGGGACTTGATTGTAGGCACGACTGGTACTGCAGGGTATGTTTTTAATTCTTATACAAAACTTAACGCCCCTGCTTTGCACTGAACTCTCCAGTCAGACAAACTGGAGGTTGTCCAGATCCCTCTGCCTTCAGTGCCACAAGTCTCATGCTTCTGTCTACGCTCGTGGTCAGTCGAGATGCAGATTCCTCCGGGGCTTGTGGAGAGCATGAACAATTGCTGCCAGAGTCATTTCCTTGTGCAAGGCCATTTCGCTTTCCTGAATATAAGCTCTCTCGGTTAAAGTGTCATATTAAAATGACATTTTCATGTATTTGTGTGTGGAAGAAGGAGTTAAAAAACCTCCGGCAAACAAAAGCATCTTTGGTGTCTTGTGGCTTTCTCCGGTCAGTTTGATGTTTTTTCAAGAAAGAGAACTTGAGAAATCCAACAGCAAAGGCAAGACATGAGAGAATAAAACTTCAAGCTGGATTTGAAGATACGTAAACAAATATCCCTTGAAAAATTAACTGCTGAAGAAGAATCCAGGAGATTACTAAACACACACTTTTTAGCCTGCCTGACAGACTGAATAGTCACCCAGGTGACAGGGGAGCCAAAGTTAACCAAGATTCGGGGTTATTACTTTAGTCTGAGATATAATAAGAATTTAAGAGGAAAATGCTTGAACGGATTGCTTGTTTCTGGCGCTGCTACATGAGTTTCGCGAGAAAAGCAGCGACCATAACAGACGCCTGTTTTCATAACATGGCTGGCAGTAATAGGCCAAAAATACATCTTGTGATGGAAGTGTTAAGTGCTGAATTGATGGTTTTTATTAGCATTCACAGCTATTGGCAGCCGATTTATTAAAAGCTCCGCTGCAGCAGCAATCCAGAAACATTCAGAAGGCTGCTCGCTTTTAGTGGAATGGCTGGATTCCGCTGGGGGCGAGCGGGAGGGATCAGTGAAGGGAGTTGATGGGGTGCAGTTCTTCTTTGGTCTTCCAGAACACGGGGGAATCCAAAGCACGCGTGCTACTGCAAGTAACGGCGCCTGGGCTCTTGAGGGCAGGGAGGGGGCAGGATGTGTGTTGGCACAGCTGAAATGTGGTTATGTGGGTGCAGAAGGTGGTCCAGCTGTGCTCCTCGTGGGTTGGTTAGTGCTGAAGCGTGTCCCCGTGAGGAGCGCTCTCTCCTGGCACAGCGGGTGTGTGCCCCTGACTGCACGGTACGCTATCCGAGTGACGCTTGTGGTCTCCTTACAACACCTTTGCTGTAAATCGCAGTCCTGAAGCTCTTCCCAGGCCACCAGGTAAGCTGCAGCCCTGCCTCTGCCCTCGACAGCTTGGCAGCTCATTGCACCAGCCAGGCCCTCACACCATCGCTCAGCTGCCATGCGTGAGAGCAGCCTGGCCACTCAGCGGGGGATTTCTCCATCTCTCCACGGTCCCAGTCCAACACTGAACATCTTATCGTAGACCCAGGAGGGCTGGTATCAACTCCCTCCTCTCCAGTAGTCATTAGTGGCTGCAGTGCCGGAAACGGTGTGAGCAAACTCGCCTGACATCGTCCTGGCTGGAACCAGTTTTGAAGTTGGCTTCAAGCTCTCGTTCCTAAGCCAGTAATTAGCACAGGAGAGGCAAGCAATTTCCTCAACCACTTTTTTAGCTGCTCATCTCCCCCTTAGCTGAGTTGTCAGCTACAAGTGTCCACGTGGCGGAATGGCAGGGGCTCGGGGGCAGCCGCCCTTCCGCCCTTAATTTGGTAGCTGCTTAATTAAGCAATTTCCAAGTCCTCCTTCTAGCAAGGGGTCTAAGTGAATAATGAGATGTATGTGATTTCTGCACGGAGTTACAAAATGGTTGGACTAGGCCACATTATTTAGGAAAAAAAGGGTTTGTGAGTGGAAAGGAGAGAGAAGAGCCCTGTTCCCTCATGTCTTTTGCACAAGTAGAACTATTGTTCTATGAAAAGTAGAGCAGATATGAGACAGGAGTAGGCTCTCTAAGTACCCCTGGAGAATGCTTTTCAGTAGATGTTCTAAGAAACTAGTAACATTGAGAAGATAATATATAATATAATATAACATAACAAA
>NW_010390135.1:8187-26957 GCF_000710305.1 Buceros rhinoceros silvestris | reverse complement strand
AATACTAACATCAGGCTGGCTATTAATAATCCTTAGTGTTTAGGTTTGTGTGTGTGTTTAGTTTTGTATGTGTGTGTGTTAAGTGTTTGTTTTAAATCCATTTTGCAATCAATACCCATCACTGGTATCATTCGAACCTGCATTTTGTCACATACCTACACAATAAACGATTATTGTTGATTTAATACTGAAGGGATTTTTCTTTGTGGTACTGCTAGTGAGGGTCCCTGAATAGGTTAGGTGAATATCCTCCAATCTTGCGGGCTACCAAGAGGGATGCTGGTTCCAGGGACACTGCCAGTGCACCTGGCAGACTGGCCAAGCTGTAAAGAACCTGAGGTGGTTCTCCTTCTCCCTAACAGGAGTGTGGTAGGCAGGTTGGGTGCCAGGATTTTGTCTTTCTTGGGAAGATAGTGGACGTGACCAATTGTAAAGGGTTTGGGAACCCCACCTTCCAGGCCAGGAATTGTAATAATTGGCTCTGTATATCCCCCCTTCCAGGCCAGGAATTTTAATAATCAGCTCCATATATCTTCCTGGCCTCTTTTTGTGACAACAGGGAGAAGGGTAACAGTGGCGTTTTTCACCTTGTAAAGCCTGTGTCTACATGATGTAACTGTGTTGTTTTACTCTTTAACTATGTACCACAATGCAGATCAAACATATTTTGCCTAACTTGTCCATTTGCTCCAACTGCTATGGTGACCAGCATGACTGATATTTTACATCTGAACTCTGTATTACAGATCACCATAACATTTCCACACACCATATACCTGGGGAGGAAATATCTGAGTGCATGAAAGTATTCAGTGAATATACAGATTTGAACTTTTCCTACCATTTTTTGCGACACTGCCTCTAGGGAATATTAGTCAAAGAGGATAAACATCCCCTTTATTTTTTCCTTTCCCTAGCAAAAAGATGTCTGCTTCTTTAGCAATGTTGTCACCTCATGCAATGGAAGACCTAAAGTTGCATTAAAGAAGACATTTCCCCCTAATTTGATGGATGCTGGAGAGCCAGCAGAGGTGACAACCAGTGGCCCAGTGCTACTCTCCTGGAAGCTCAGATTCAGTAGTCCCTAGATTCCAAGGCCAGTTTCATTTCAGTCCCAACACTTTTTTTTTTTTTTTTTAGGTCAGTGATAAGATACTTCAAAACTGATTCTGAGTTTTCTGTGTGAATTCTACTTTCATTTCATTCTGTCTGTTATACCCCTGATTTCATAAGTTATGAAAACCCTGGTCTTCTGCACACTATTCACAAACCTGAGAAAGTGGTACTGTCCACAAGAAGACAAGAACAGCCCTGGTGTTTCAGTTCAGTATAGTTCAGTGCAGGTAACTATAAGCTCTATCCGTACTCACTTTGCAGTTTCACATATATCCTTTACGTGTTGCCCCTTGGCAGAAACTGGATGGATACTCTTACTCACACAGCAGGTGACACACTGTATTGCAGACAGAGCTGTGCGTAAGTAGAGGACAAATGATCTATAGGTTGATGATAGGAATGTGTTCTTATATGGATGTATTCTTCTGTAGTGTTTTGAAAGAGCAATGAAGGACCCAGCTCACAGTGTCAATATCAGCCAAAATACACCCAATAGTCAATAGAAGCCATATTCTAAAAATTCACTGTTTGGCCTGAAAGAGGTAAATGAGCTAATGCAACTGTCTACGGAGAGTTCTTCGGAATGAGAGGCCTGACAGAAGTGTAAATTGCTAGAGCTTCTGATGCTGGTTCTAATCCTAGAATAGCAGCCCATTTGCTCGGAAGATCATTCACGAGAGTAACAAAGGCTTCTATTTTAGGACACCAGCTGCCTTCAAGCCTGAGTAAGGCATTTGGGATGAATGCCTTATTTTCTCCTAGCCTGCTGGGATGACAAAACCCAATGTCTTAGGCCAACATAGATTTGCTTCCAGAGAGGATGTGGAACCAGTTCTGTTCCCCAGCAGTTCTGCTCTGCTGGCACAATTCCCATGTGACAAAAGATGTTATTGAGGGAAGTGGTGCCAGGAGCCAACAAATGACCTCTTTTTTCTTCACTTCTACTTGCAGTGTGCGTAGTGGAGAAAAGTAGTGTCTCTGCAAATACAGGTATCAGAGAACAGTTGTTGCCCCAAGAGATGGGCGTGGGGATACAACACCTTTCCAAATTCATTCTAATTTTGAAAATTTCTGCTGGTCGTTGTCATCTTATTTTACTACTTTTTTCCGGCATTTTGCTCTTTTTGCCTATAGTTTTGGAGATGTCTACACCCAAATTATTCCCTTCAGTCACAGAAGGTCTGATATGCCTCTCCTGATCGTGCTCTGCCCCTGTAAAACTTCTCTTTTGTTTTTCTATCCACATGGGAAGTAGTATATTTATTCACCCTCATTTTGCTAGATGTATTTGGAAAACTTGCTAGAGGAAACACTCTAGGAGGTTCCTGGATTGTGTGGAAGATAACTTCCTGACACAGCTGGTGAGGGAGATGAGAAGGGAAGGCTCCTGGCTAGACCTGTTGTACACAGAGGACTTGTGGGTGATGTGAAGGTTGGAGGCCATTTTGGACATAGTGATCATGATATGGTAGAGCTTTCAATTCTTGAGGAAGTAAGTAGGGGGGTCACTAAAACTGCCAACTTGGAGTTCTGGAGGGCAGACTTTGAACTGTTTAAGAAGCTGGGTTGGCAGAGTCCCTTGGGAGCTGGTCCTGAAAGGCAAGGGGGGTACAGGAAGGCTGGACATTCTTCAAGAAGGGGCAGGAGAGGCACAGGAGAGAGCCATCCCCATGTATTGTAAAACCAGCTGGCAAGGTAGAAGAATGGTCTGGCTAAACAGAGAGCTTTGACTAGAAATCTGGAAGAAAAGGAAAGTCTATGGCCTGTGGCAGAAGGGGCAGGCCACTCAGAAAGACTACAAAGGTTTTGTGAGGCTGTGCAGGGAGAAAATTAGAAGGGCCAAAGCCTAACTAGAACTTAATCTGGCTACTGACATAAAAGACGGTAAAAAGTGCTTCTATAAATACATTAACAGTAAAAGGAGGGCTAAGGACAATCTCCATCCTCTACTGGATGTGGAGGGAAACACAGTGACCCAGGGTGAGGACAAGGCTGAGGTACCGAATGATGTATTTGCCTCATTCTTTAACAGAAAGACCAGTTGTTCTCTGAGTGCACAACCCCCCTGAGTGGCATGGTAGGAACAGGGAGCAGAATGAAGCCCCCATAATCCAAGAGGAAATGGTCAGTGATCTACTACACCACTTAGACATGTATGAGTCTATGGGGCTGAATGGCACCCATCCAAGTGTATGGAGGGAGCTGGCAGAAGTGCTCACCAAGCCACTTTCTATCATTTATCAACAGTCCTGACTAACCAGGGATGTCCCAGTCTACTGGAGGTCAGCAAATCTGACATCCACCTACAAGAAGGAGGATCCAGGGAACTACAGGCCTGTCAGTCTGACCTTGTTGCCGGGAAAGGTTATGGAGCAGATCTTCTTGAGCTCCATTACATGGCATGCACAGGACAACCAGGTGATCAGGCCCAGTCAGCATGGGTTTATGAGAGGCAGGTCCTTCTTGACTAACCTGATGTCCTTCTACGACAAGGTGAGCCACTTAGTAGATGAGGAAAGGGCCTGGCTGGATGGCCAGGCCCAGAGAGTGGTGGTGAATAGAGTTCAATCCAGTGGGTGGCTGGTCACAAGTGGTGTTCCCCAGGTCTCAATACTGGGGCCAGTTCTATTTAACATCTCAGTAAGTTCGGAGAGGACACCAAGTTAAACAGGAGTGTTGATCTGCTTGAGAGTAGGGGGACACTACAGAGGGATCTGGACAAGCTGGATTGATGTGCCGAGGCCAGTTGTATGAGGTTCAACCGGGCCAAGTGATGGGTCCTATGCTTGGGTCACAACCCCTCAATGCTACAGGCTTTGGGAAGTGTGACGTCCCCTGAAATACTACAGGCTTTGGGAAGAGTAGGTGAAGGTTGCCTGGTAGAAAAGAACCTGAGGATATTGGTTGACAAGTGGCTGAACATGAGCCAGCAGTGTGCCCACTCTGCCAAGAAGGCCAATGGCATCCTGGCTTGCATCAGCAATAGTGTGGCCAGCAGGAGCAGGGAAGTGATTGTGCCCCTGTACTTGGCACTGGTGAGGCTGCATCTCAAATACTGTCTTCAGGTTTGGGTCCCTCACTACAAGCAGGACATTGAGGTGCTGGAGCACGTCCAGAGGAGGGCAATGTTTTTGGTGAGGGGTTTAGAGAACAAGTCTTATGAGGAACAGTTGAGGGAACTGGGGTTGTTTAGCCTGGAGAAAAGGAGACTGAAGAGAGACCATATCACTCTTTACAGCTACCTGAAAGGGGTTTCTAGCGAGATGGGAGTTGGTCTCTTCTCCCAAGTAACGAGCAACAGGACGTGTGGAAATGGCCTCAGGTTTCACGAGAGGTGTTTTAGTTTGGATAGTATGAAAAATTTCTTTATGGAAAGGATTGTTGGGGTTGTTTAGCCTGGAGAAAAGGAGACTGAAGAGAGACCATATCACTCTTTACAGCTACCTGAAAGGGGTTTCTAGCGAGATGGGAGTTGGTCTCTTCTCCCAAGTGACAGGACAAGAGGAAACAGCCTCAAGTTGCACCAGGGGAGGTTTAGTTTGGACATTAGGCAACATTTCCTTACAGGGAGTGTTGTAAGGCATTGGAACAGGCTGCCAAGTGACAGAATGAGAGGAAATGGCCGTAAGTTGCATCAGGGGAGATCTAGGTTAGATATCAGGAGAAACCTCTTTACACAGAGGGTTGTCAGGCATTGGAACAGGCTGCCCAGGGAAGTGGTGGTGTCACCATCCCTGGAGGTATTTAAAAGACATATAGATGTGGTGCTGTTGGTTGTGGCTTAGAGGTGACCTGGCAGTGCTTGGTTAGTGGTTGGACTTGATGATCTTGAAAGTCTCTTCCAATCTTCTTCTGTGATTATGTGAAGTGCTTCATTTATTCAATTTCCTATTGAAAAGGTCCACAGAGTCCTTTCCATCCCCCGAGATGGAAATATTAAGTATAAAGCAGAGTATGCATGACTGCATTTGATATTTTGTGACACTAGTGTTCATTATGGGGAGTCTATGCCAAAAACTGCATTATTTTAATATTTTGTCATAAATGATCATTTGCTATTGTGCATTTATTTCACTTTGTAAATGTGTAAAAAATGGTCTCTGGATTAGACTAAACTGAGTGGTTATGAGAATCCAGTGAATTAAAAGGAAATTTCTCTTTCTTGCAAGTCAGGCTTCCTGTTGCTGTCATGGACCCCACAGAATCTTGTAAGATTACTACTGTGAAAAAGGACTACAAGTAATCTCCTTTGCAGGGTGTCAGACACAATCCATCAATACCTTGGTCATTGTTACAGCTATAGGATTGAGCTAAGAGCTGAAGTCTGGAAACAAGATTGTCAATAGTCTCATATCATTCTTGTGCTGCCTGTATGGCTATGAATACAATAGGGAACAGCCCTTTTGTGGTCTGAAATGCTCTTACCTCTTGACACACACTTCAAAATATCTTTTATTTTATTTTTGTTTCCAGGAAGCAACGAAGAATCTCCCCAAAATGATTCTTAACTGTACAGCCTTCTAAATGTATAACAGAAACAAGGTACATTTCCATGAGAAATGTGTAATCTATGAGTCAGGCATACACAGCTTTATACTATTTATCCATTTACCCCATCCTTGAGCAATATCAAACCTGACTGCAACAGGGTTGTGTCCCTGTCCAGGGCTGTGACCTGCCCGCCAATGGGACGTAATGAATGAATTCCTTGTTGTGCTTTTCTTGCAAGCACAGTTTTTTGCATTACCTATTAAACACTTTTTATCTCAAATCATGAGATTTCCCACTTTCCGGTTCTCTCCTCCATCTGGCTGTGGGGGGCAATGAGCGAGCAGCTGCGTGGTGCTTAGTTGCCAGCTGGAATTACACCACACCACTATGGAACATGGTGCTGAAAGAGACCCTGTTGGTTTTGGAAACTATTGCATCTGGTTAAAAATTGAAACCCTGTACATTGTTTTTCAGGACTTTTTCTCAAAACCTACTGATACTTGATAAAGGAAACTATATTGCTGTTTTTAGAAGGAAAAGAGAGAAAAAACTAGGAACACTTTGATTTTGTTACTATTTCACACTTATGTTTGACTTGTCTTAAAACTATCATCTCTGGAAGAGCCAGAACACAAACCTGCGAATGTTGTTTGGCCAATTATAATCCACGAAGCAATGCTTTGCCGTGGGCGAAGACTCAACTGTTGGAAAACAATGTCACCACTGGTTATATTGCTACAGGTCTGTGGGTGTGCAGTGCTCAGTCTCCCCTGTACTTTCTGAGCAATCGCAAGCATGCTTGAGCCCCAGGAGAGATTGCCGGCAACAGCAGAGAACAGCAGGAACACTGAGCTGCTGCCAACCAAGGCCAGCTGCTGGCCCCAGGGCAGCTGATCTCTCCAGCTGTGGTCATCTCTTGGACCCACCTACATACCTGTCCCTCTCATAGAGTCTGGCTGTAGACTTTCTACTATTTCCACTAAAGGAAAAGGCTACAGGCAGAATTTTACTCATAAACAGAAGCTTTAGTCCTCAAGTCCCTCCTGAACTGACTGTTCTTACGGTTTCTGCCTGCAGGATCTCTGCTGTCCCTTCTTCTCTCTTGCTTCAAAGAAAAACTCAGTATTTTATACTTCTGAGTTAATAAGCCGGCCTGACTGACCTGACTGTCAGGATGAATCAGCAGGCAAGTTCTGCACCTCCATGCCATACCGACACTCTCTCTCAAATGGATTTAGCATCATTTAATTACATTTTTTCCTGTATTTATTCAGCGGCAATTCTCTCATATCTTAGAAGCATGAACTGATCATTAATGTTATTTCACTTAAGGTGGGTCTCATACTTTGGATTCAGCCTAGGTACAAGATAGATTTTGTTCTTTGTAATAATCTGTATCAACTGTTTCCATCCTGTTGCATAACTGTAAACGAGATTCCAGACTGCAAGCCTACGCTCAAATCAGATTCCTAATTTAAATTCTGTATACTTTTATTAGCAAACATACATAAAATTAAAGCTTAAATATTGGCAACTCAGATCTATACCTGCATTTATTATGATTCATGAAATTATTTGTATTAAATAAACATTAATATCTCCATAGTACATGTGAACTGCTGAGGGCAAAGCCCTGAACCAGGTAATTCAGGAGTTACGGAGTTCTAGATCTAAATCTGGGAATATCCTGAACTAGCTAAAAAGCTATAGCCTCTTCTACAACTGCAGGAATAATACTTTCTGCATTTCTGTTTGTTTAGTTACTTAAATTCAGTAACTAATTTATTCATAGCTGAGAAATTTTTGGCTGCTGAAGAACTGGATAGCTTATTATCCCTTTCCAATCCATAAATATAAATGAGGTGTAGCAGGATGAGATCTGGTAGTTCTAAAATGATGACAGACATGATAATCAGAAACTATTAGTACAATTTGTTAACCATGGACAATACTTCCTTTGTTTAATGAATCAATTAGTTTTAAAACCCATTTCAATAAATGAATGTTTTCCCTAAGTAACCAGCTATTTAAGGTGGTTTAATTTAAGTAAAACAAACAACTTTATAATGTTGGGTTTGTGCTTTTAAGTGAGTTGCAAATTTCATCCAACTGCATCTTGAAAAGAGACAGAAATAACAGCATAATCATAATAGTGTAAATAATAAATGTATCTCGCTATTTTTCTAAATTACTTTATAATCATAATCTGACTAAAGGTATATCAGGCTATACACTGGCTAAATGCATGTAATATATTCACTGCACTACAATAAGTACCTTATTTAACGCACAGGTTGTCTTTAGGTGAAAATCAACATGTTCCTGTGGTTACTAATCAGGAGGGTCCAGTACTCCTTTAGGAAGGTGACTAATAAGTAAAAATGCAAAGCAAGATTAAAATTGATTTTGCAAACCTAGCTTTCCTGTTTGCTGATTTAAATGATTAGTAGAATTGGTAATAGAAATCAATCCACAGTAGTCAACTCCTGCTTTTTATTAGAAACACGTCTTTAATTGTTTTTCTGTGGCAGAATATATCTCAAATGAAGAGAAAATCTCTTTTCTATCTTGTAATTTCTTAAGCACAAAGAACTCTTTTACTGTGCTAGGGAAATTCTACAGACTGGAAGTTAGTGGGTAAGCATCTCTTAGGAGCGGCACCAATCCAACATGATATCACTCTGCTGTAGACTTCTAGCTTAATTTTAAGCCAGCTTTATCATCATTTACATGTACATAATTCTTTGATTAACAACAAGAGCACTTTGTAACTTTAGCATAATATCCAGCAATATTATTCACATTACTTTCATCAATATGGATGCTTACAAATAGCACAGTGTATGGAAAGCTGCCAACCTTGCTTGAGCCACTAAACTGTTCTGCCCATCATTCAATTTTCTTAGCGTACATTCACAAAATAAAGGCATTTTAAAGGAGCAAATGATAGTAACCTGCATAGTACCACTTGAAAGACATTTCTCTTCATTTCAACTGTCCCCTGGTCACCTCTGCGTGGGAGTCTCTTCAGCATCCTTTCTCCACTTTCCCCTTGCTTTTGTGAAGTGAAAACCAGCCAAAGTCTTGTCAGTTAAGGGCTGAAATGAGAGCCCTGAAGTCTGTAACCTCAAATAAAATCATCTAATAAGAGGTTTAACAGAAATTCAAACTTACCATCAGAGTAATTATATGGGATCATCAGACATTTGTGATCAGACAAATTATATGGGACGAGCAGCCTGTTCAGATTTCAGCTTCCTTCTTCAGGATGTGCAACATCACCATTAAATGTAAGGCTTTGTAAGACAACAATTGTTCATACGGAAAACATAGCTATAAATGCAATACATAAAAGGAGCAAATTCAGGACTCCATAGGGTCAAAATAAAACCCATGGCAAGGCAATCACTAGAGCCTTGCCACGCAAGGAGTGGAGGACACGTTAAATGAGTAAGGTTCATGTGCAATACACATAGATCCACCTGGTGCCTGCCCATTTGCCCTGCCTTTTGCTGGCAGAGTGTGGGTAGCTGCAGGGAGCGTAGAGCCTTGAGGCAGGAGAACTTTGTTATGGGGAACCTTTTACTTCTCTGTCCAAAACAAGGGCCTCACGCAGGTGTCATCTGTGTCCTTAGTGCCATTGCACTCAGGTGCTGCAGAACAAACATATATGTTACCGCTCCATGGGCATATTTCTCTTTTCCTGTAGCTAGCCAGCCTTGGAGGGAGACTTGCATTAGGCGTTTCTCAAACAGAAGAGTTCGAAATATCTGAGAATGTCTGGCAACACAATATCAAAGTGCCCCAGTATTTTACCCATTGCTCCCAGCAAATGATCAGGACGGTCTTGCATCAGCCACTGAGGGAAATCATCGAAGCAAAATCAGAGTATCAGTCATGAGCTCCCTCTCTAACATGGCCTTCTGTAGTCAGTCTGCACTTAAACTCTTCCTTCACTACCTCCATCCACATTCTAGGTAGAGGTGGTTTCTCTCCAGCAAGGACTCAAATGCAATTCACTGAAGCAGAAAAGAGGAAATTACATCCTGGATATTAGCTGCTTTAAATTTTCAGGAAGAAAAATTAGCATTTAAATAATATTGTCCTCTAGGCCATACACACCTGCACTTCAAAACCGAGAAAACAAGATCCGGCTCCACAACTTGCATCTGAATTCTAGTGAAGAGTAGTGCATGATCTCTGCAGCTCTGCACTGATGATATTTAATTCTTAGTTCAGGAAAGAGACGGTTTTGTTTGTATAAACTTACTGCCCAATCTGGATCATAAATTAAAAGACAGACTCATGTGTCCTTTACAATGCTATTCAGATGGGTCTTTTGCTATGGCTTTTGCTATGATCTGTAGGGAAGAAACAGAAATGTTACAGAATATAATGGATTTTCATACGATGTGGCCCTGTATGTGTCATACTACACCTAAGAAAGAGTTCAGGAGTCAAATTGGTTCATCTCCAGAAAATTCTGTCTTTGTCCTCTCTCTTTTGTCTTCCTATCTTCAGTTTTATATTTAACAGAAATCTAAATGAATACTGGCATATTATTCCCATTGGAAATTCCAGTATTTCGATACCTGATTTGTGTATAAAAAACCAATGAGGGGACATGAGGGAGTAAAAAAAGGAGATAGTGGTGTCCAGTAAAAGGACAAGAGGCACTTGGCACAAACTTACAGACAGGAAATTCAACTTAAGTATAAATAAACAAACAGAAATACTGTAAGGGTGGTCAAACACTGACTGGCACGAGTTGCCAAGAGAGATTGTGAAGTCTCCATGCTTAGATACACTCAAGATGCAAACTAATTCTACCTTGAGCAACCTGCTCTAACTTGGATCCTGCTTCTGATCAGAAACTTTCAAAGGTCCCTGCTCAATGATTTCAAAGTTTCAGCAAGTTTCTAAAGTAACACATCAAAATATCTCACTGTGAGATTTACAATCAAAATCGTCATGTCAGTGTTCTTACAGGAGCATTCCAGTTTGTTGAATCTAACTGATATAAGTTTCTTTCTGTTTGGCATTAAATTACAATTGCCTCCTTTACTCGTGATTATCTTGATGTAAATTATTCCCCGTTATTACTTTCCTCTATTAGTCCATCATTTACATCTGTATCATCATGTGTCCAGTCAACATATGGCACAGCTAAACTATGGGAGAAGAAGAGCATTAGTGATGATTTTGAGAGCTTGGCAAAATCTTCTGTGACTCAAGAGTAAATATTTTGTTTGGTTCAAGAAACTGAAATATTTTAAATTCATCACGCACATTTACCAAAACTATATAATTTCAATACTCTTGATAGGAAAAAAAAAAGATTGGAAGCATGATTCTATTCCCTTTAGTTTGTAGAAACTACATTTCCCATAAAATAACAGACAAACAAACACAGAGATGCAAACTACCAATAAACACTGTATTGACAAAGGTAACTGGAGACTCTGCACTGTGCTTCACAGTCGTCTTTGAATCCTTTTACCTAATCTGCAATAGAAGAGGGGCCACTTCAAATTTGGTAACTCCCACAGAGGGATGTGGAGAAAAGCATCAGTACTGGGGATTCAATATCCCAATCCTGCTGTCACCCCAAAGTGTCTGGTTACAGTTGTATGTGGCAGAAGTTAAGAGCTAATAACAAGCTACAGGCATCTATCCTATCTAGCAGCTTAGAGACAAAATATTTCTTCCTATAAACACAGATATAAAATCTAAGGATCTGTGGACGATGCATAACCCAGTGAATAATGTCAACTCCACAGCCAGACAGGTCGTCACTGCCCTGCTCCCCACTCTGCCACTTTGCAGGATGCCTCTAACCCTTGTGTTGCAGTAGCACAGGGGAGCTGACCCAGTCAAAAGCAGCTCTGCAAAACAAAGACGGGATAATTTTTCAAGCTGAACTCTGTCTACCCATTCACAAGGAATACTGCTGGACCACACAGCAGGGAGCAGATGAGAGATGACAGCCTCAAATAGATCAGCCTGTGTGGCCATTGAGCAGGCCTCTGGCTCATGAAACCACGTGTGTATGTGTGTGCATGTGTTTGCGTAAGGGAGAACTTTACCTTTCCAAAGCAAAGAGCTGTTAATTAACTGGGCAAGTACTGGCACTTGGTCTAACAGAGAGAAATGGCACCTCTCGGGAAATGAAATAATGTTTAGTTTGGTCAAGAGAGAAATTGTGGAAAGGAAGATTAAATCTGTATGTACCTCCTGGAGGACCTCGGATGGACTGTAAAAGCTAGCATCCCCAAGGGGCTCTCTCCACAGCATGCAACCCAAGCTGTTACGTAGACACAAGTCCAGAATCTCTAATGAGGCATATATAAGGCAAAGCTGCAGTGGGTTAGCTGGACAGAGGGACAGACCCTCCTGGTTGAATATCGGAGGCAAATAACATATAAGTCCTCCGCTCCTGTCTTTTATAACTGTGCTGCTTACCTTGGATGTACACACTCACTGCATTTTCCTTTTACCTTGCCCAAGATTTTCATTAACTCAGGTCTCCTGCACAGCAAGGTATTCCTCAGCCAAAGGCATGGCCAAGCCATAGACTGTGATGGAAAACACCCGTATGAGCATCCCTGCTTCCAGCCTTTTCCCCTAGAGCAAGTGAAGGGCAGCAGAGCTGCTGTACTCCTGATGTCACAGGAGTGGGTATTTTTCACACCCTTGATACACAGTACCTTTTTCAAATGGCAGAATCCCTTATATTCTTTGTTTAGAGTATATATAGTTTTTTGGAAATAGAAAAAAAATACTTCTAAGTATATCAGAGAGACGAAAAATAATCAGAAATTTTCTGTTGTGACAGTTATGTACAGAAGGAAAGATCAGTCACCATATATTAAACATAATATAAATTATAGATATATTTTATTTCCCTGCTGTTCTTGAGGAATGAAAGTTCTTCCGAGGTGTGAGAAATGAAAAATGCTTGAATTACAGAGGGAAAGATGGTGTTGAATATTGTTAAATTTTTAGTAACTTGCGAGTTGTATCATCATCAGAGCAGCAATAGATGGGAGAATGTAGAAGGAAGAACTCCATGGAAATTTCTCCACACATGTCACTCCTTTAACTTTCATTAATTCCCCCACCAATCTTTTTGAACGATGCTGCTGACTTCAGGTCTTCCACTGTTGTGAGTCATGTCGTGTTGATCACCTGCTGAAGCCTGGGAGATCTCTAGGCAAGAGGCATATGCAGGCTAGGAATAAGATCTGTTTGAAGGGAAAAATCAGCCTCTCTTATAATTAGTTTTCCTCCACCATAGAAAGCAGAATTGGTAGTGATTTCTCTTTAGCAGAATTAGCTAATTGAAAACACACCTCCCTTTTTTTCCCCTGTTTAATAATAAAGAATCACAGTATTGTTCTGCTTCCTAGTAGAAATTAAAACAAAAGTATGTTTGGGCATCTATTGTTCCTGTATAACCAGCTGCTACAGTTACTTTTTCTGATCCTGTTAATCTAAAGAAATAAACATGCACCCCCCTATTATACACTAAATTCTGCACAATGTGGGATGCAATATTCAGCTCACACAGCTGGAGTTCTCTTGACTAGTTGAGTGCGGAAGGTCAGAGTAGGCTGACAATTGTTTAAACGCATCTTCTTGCTCAGCTGGTCAATTATTCACAGGTACAGCAGAACAGGAAACCAGCTTCTGTTAGTGTGAAATGTGCATCTATATCCATCAATAACTTGCTGTGAGATCTTTGGCCATCAGTTCCCTTCTCTGTGCCTCTGGTTTTCCTCCCACTCCTCACTCTTTGATAGCCCATGTTCGCATGGTCTGAGTGGCCATCTTTTCTTACGTAACATGGAGCATAAGACCTTTGATTTGATTAGGGCCTCGAGATGCTGCTCTTCACAATTAAGCAATAGCCGCTGCTTTTTCCCTGCTTTCCCTTGGAGGAAAGCTGCTAATCTGGATTTCCAGGCAAATTAAACAGTCCCCATCCCACCACAGCTCCTCTGCACAACCCGAGGCAGCCCACCGAAGATGCAGCCCACCAAAAGTCCAGCCCAAGATAACAGGAGATGAACATCTCCATGTCTTTATGTACTCAGTAACTACTGAGAACAAGAGCAAGAACCATAATCCGTCTTTCAGCTCATGGCCCAGCCCTGATGCTCATTCAAAAGGTAGAAGACGTTGTCCGCTGCCTTGCTTAATATGGTTTTTGTAAGTCCATTAGTGCTGCAGTGTTCAGCTTCTGCAGTGATGACAACCAAAGGTTTAGAGGCCCACAGAAACAAAGTTTGCCAAAGTGTCAATGCATGCGCTTTTTTGAAGGCCTGTTTTGGCACACCAAATGACTGTTAAATCACAATAATAATTTATTGCAGTCTCACACCTCTGCAACAGGTCCTATCATATTAATAGGGCTGAAATAATGTCTTATATTTGTTTGAAGGGTTTGCAAGGTTTTTTATCTGTTTTATTTATTATTTAGTGAATACTGTAAGTGTAAAAGATGCTTTACAAAATTCAGTAGAAGACTAAGTCTCTGGCACCACAATTTCTGTGATGTACTTCAAACACAATGCAAGTAACATCAATTTCAATGCAATTGTGTGTAAAGGTGTCAGTTATTTGGGAAAAACAATGTACAGGATTTCATTAAAGAACAAAAAAGACTTAAACTCTTAAAAGACCTCCACTGATCCTTTTCCTTTGAAATCATGCAATGATACATACTCACCATTCTGTCTTAAACCAAGGCAGTAATGAAAGTTGGCAGCATAGTACATTTGTGCAACTTTACCCTAACAGGATGAAAGTTGAAGCTACTAAAAAGAAGCAAAATCTATACTGAGGCAACATATGTCATGTTTAACTATAGTATGATTACAGAAACAAACGAAAAAGCCTTCTTATCCCACAAACACACTATATACGAGATTTCTAAAGGAAACAAAGGTCCTGGAGGTTTAATTCCCTTTATTCGCTTGAACAAAGTAAGATGTGGAAAATGCTATTCTATCTCCTTTTTATTTTCTTTTTTACTTTCTCCAGACCTGTAAGCAAAATGGCATCAGACCTATACAGCAAAATTTGGATGAAAAAGATCTAATTCTCTGGTTAGACTAGGACCAGTCCTAAGGGATGATACAAAGCATGGCTCTTCTAATCTTGTACCATTTTAAGAGATTAATAATTTATTCCTGATATGTGTTTGCTGCCTCCCAGCTAAACTGTTATAATCAGTTTCTCACTCTCTAATCCTTAATTTTCTTAATAACCTCTCGTGAGAAACTCTGCCTTGTCTTAATGCCATCTTTTTCATCTACACAATTAAGATTAAACTATCAGATTTAATCACATATTACTCACATTAGGCAGATTTGGATATCATTTACAGGGATCCCAACTGAATCTAAAAACCCTACCAAAATCAATGAAGTTAGGATTTTTGTAAGTGATAACAAATAAGGCCACAGACAGTGCTCATTGGTGTAGAACAATAGTAGACGCCAGCTGGTCTTAGCTTACCTGATGTCTTGAGCTTCTGACCTTGTGTATCTCACTGCATTTTGGCTGGCTGGCCGTTTCGGGGCTTCTGCTGAAATTAATGAGGTTGTTAAATAGCAGGAGGTTAGGGGAAGCTGATGAATTTTGAGAATTTCAGACTCCAGAAAAATCTTCTTTCAAATTTAACTGACAGCTTGATCTTCTGGGAAAAAGTTGGTAACCAGAAACAGGCTGAGATGTTACCTGCACAAGTAATTTGCTTTATATTTTCCTTGATTTTCATCACTAAAATTACAGGAAGAGGGGTTTCATAAAATTCTGCTGCTCATAACAAATGGTTTTAATGGCACAGAAATCAGGCCAAGGGAATTCTGCTCTCAGGTCTGTAAGTGTAAGGAGAAAATCAAACCATGAAAAGGTTTCTCATCTTAGTTGTAAGATCTAAAGACTGTCTATTTCCCCCTTTATTTCCTCCTAGAAAACAGAATAATGGTGAAAATAAATTTAAGCATCTTCAAAGGAAGGAGTTCGTTAACTCCTTCATCTTTCTCGTGCAACCGAAGAATGAACTGCATTTTCTGTATCAAGATTTTACATCTTAAAGGAACAAACTATAGTTTTTAAGAGGAGTCATATAAAGACCGAGTCTAGAATTATTTATCACATTTTTATTTCCCCTTTTAAAATAAAATCATTCATGGCATCAGTACTTAACTGTTAAATGTATTTCATCTGTTGTTTACATCTTTTATCACGGTAGTATGGTCCACCAGTGTGTTATTCAAAAATTAAGGACAAAACAACCCCAGAGACTAATAGCATTTTATCCACACAGAGACTTCTGCAGAGGTTAGGAGACCAAAACACAGAGTAAGATTTCTACTGGACAAGTCTGAATTTTTTATTAGATTTTTCCATTTCTGTATACATTTTAGGGCAGTAATGGTGCTAACGGAAAAGCAGTGCACAAAGCCTCATGTATATGGTGAGGATGCCCTCACCAGTTTTGAGCAGTTCTGTGCACAGAGCGCACGTTCACTGTCCTTGAAGTGCCAAATCTAATCTAAGGCCCATATATTGCTCAACTCCTAGTTAGCTTTGATGTATTACAGCAGACCAGCAGGTATCACTGAAACAAAAAAACACCACAAATCACGTTCTTAGCAGTTCTGCTTTCTGAAACAGAAGATCCGAGAGTGTGATGAGATTTTTTTATTGTAAATTTATACACACACATCGTAGTACTGTAATCTGTGGTTAAAGATATAATCTCTGTACTTTATCTTGGCTGTTATACAACAACTTTCCCACTAAGAACAAAACCCTTATCTCTCAGATGGACAGATTAAGAAATGGAGCAAAAGGTTGCTGAGCTCTGCAATTATATCACTACATCAATACCAAGAGGGAAATCAATTGGCTTCCATAAAATAAAAATGAATTTTTAGTTATTCTTCTCATAATGTTTATGATTCTTAAGTATTTTATTTTAATTTCTGTCCTTGAAGAAGTCAATTTTTCCTAGACCTAAAAGAAGGCTTTTCTCTATATTATTTCCAGCATAGGCAAGTTGTGAACTCCTGGAAACATCTTCCATTACACTCTCATGAAATTTCTATCTCAATTTCCAATTAAAAAAATTTTAGACAAGTTCAGATATATTATCTTAGGCATGCTAGGGTGTATGAGCAGGTTTTTTTTAAGCTTCAGTTGGAAGCGCTAAGACCTCCTTAAAACACAAACTAAAAATTTGATCAAACTGTCACAGTTCATCTTCCTGAAACAAGTACTTTCTTCTCTGGTGAGTAAACTGCCGTCTTTTTATGATATGCTATTCAAACGTCAAGATCCTTTCCAATTCTTACAGGCATCAGATATTCTGTCATATTCATTAAACACAGGAGAGTGCAGAAAGATTGTCAGCATAGTCCTTCCCTTCCTCCTGCAAGCTCTATAGATTGACTGTTCTTGTGGTTTGCCTGTGCAGCTGCATCCCCCTGTTCGTTCCTGTTGATGTGGATTTCTTAACTGAGTGTAACAGAAGCAACGCTAAAGGTGCAGGTACAGGATATACATTTGGTGTATGAGATACATTTGAAGCAGGGGTGTACACACAAACATTGCCCCACTTCTACTCCCATAAAATATGTCATATATAGTGGTGCAAAATGATTTGGACTGAAAGAGCAAAAAGAAAAAGGAAAATACCATTGCATGCTGCGATAAATGAAGAGAAATTATATGTGTGTGCATATGTCAAAAAGCCTTTGAAGTGTTTCTAGCAAACCCTTGTGAAGGAGATCAATATCAAGCAGCAAGGATGGAGTTTTCAGTTCCTCTAATGCCTTAAGCTGATAATCCATTTGGAGGAAAAGCATGTCTAAACTTCTATTCTAGTTATGTAGCTCTCTTCTCCTGCTGTTGATGGGCTCAGGTGCCAGCTGCCCTTACTCCAAACCAGGAGACACAGTCCAAACCCAGAAAAATCTCGTCTGTTCCTACACGCTCTAGATTCCTGGGAATTTGTATTCTGGAAGGAGGACTTTTCAGTATTGCTTCGTAAGTATCTTTAGAGAAAACACACTTCAGAATTTGGGGATTTCACTTAAGAACCTCCTTTCTGAAGACATTTTTCCTCCTGCCCCTGGAGTATATCTCCCACATTTTAGAAACTGACAGGAGCCAAAGTAGCAGAGGGGTTTCAGGTTTGTATACAGCTAGAAAGTTTTCTTCATGAAACCCTGGTGTTCTTTTGCTGTTTCTGCTTACCATTGCTGTTTAATGAGCAAAACAAAACCCCACCCAAACACCTGGCAGAACTTCTCCATTTCTTCCAGTTTACCACGTTTTGTTTCACTTTCCTGCCTTTTTTTCCCTGAAAGTCACAGGGCCTTGCTGAACTTTAATCTTTTGCAAGTCTCATTTCTAAACAGTGTGTTGGCATTTCTCTCTTTTCCCACCCTCCTACGGAACAGTCTATGCATGCACATCTTACTATTGCTGCAGTTTTCATCCTCACTGTTTCTGTGTGACTTACCACAATTCCCATCACAGTCTTCTTCTTCAACAAAACATAGGACATTTATTTAACATTTTCCTCACAAAAAAAAAAAAAAAAGCCTGTAAGCAGACTGGCTGGGAATTTTTCTATCATGACTTTCCACTCCAAACACAAACACAAATGGAAATCATAGCTCTTTGAATATTCCAATCCCTAGGATTCAGGATAAGCCAAAGAGAACAAAACATTTTGCTTCAGTTTTCATACAGGAAAATCGAAACAAAATTTGTGATCTTACTAAAATTGAAATATCTCTGTTTTTCCAGCCAAAGTGAACTGTTTCATCTGGCATCAGTTCACTGCTGCTCTGTCTCTCTGTGGAGTTACACCTCTCAGGAGCAGCAGACTGGTTGTCCAATGCGTCTTAGGTAGGGCTTCCTGTTTGGGCATTGCTTCATAGGTAAACAAAACTGTCCCATCTGCCTTCTGCAATAATTAAATATTTTAATTATAAAATTATTTAAACCAGCTTTTAGAGATACTCAGTCCAGCAAAATAATGAAAACCACTCTTATCACAGGAGGTCAAAAGATAGCTTTAGAAACCAGTAAAAGCAGTAGAGAGGCCTAATTTTAGACTGTTGTGCCAGCACAGTATTTTC
>NW_010390135.1:5481-8091 GCF_000710305.1 Buceros rhinoceros silvestris | reverse complement strand
CCCTACAACTAGTTAGGAAGGATGAAGATAATTTTTGCAAGGGTAAAAAGTCTTTACATAAAAATTTTGGTATCTATCTCCAGCCTGAGGAACATGCTTTGAATGCTTTATTGGGTAATTAGTTGGTCTTGCCAGCTCAGAATAAACAGGGAACAAAGAGCTGTTTAATAACGTTGTTACTTTATTTACTAAAAGAATTCTTGAACTACTGAGTTACACAAATATCTGTTTACCTTTTAATACTGACTGTCACAATTTTGCTAGTATTCATTGTGAAAGTGAGTATGAACAAATCTCTGGTGAAATCAAGCATCTATTGTTCCATGCAAGTACTCCCTTTGAAAATATACATTTCCACAAGCTTTACAATAAAATCTTGGGGGGTTAGGATAAATTTAGCTCAGCACAGTGACCAGCACACTCCTCCCCATCACCCTCGTCCATGTTTGTGGGTCAGGATGTGCCCAAATACCTAAACTCCCTCAAAAGAAATTACAGAAGCTGAGGCTCCTCATGCTGTCCACCTTGACACAAATGCAGGAAGCAGTGTTATGGAGCCCTGAATATGTTGGTTCTTTCCAATGTAGCAGCTGTAGATAAATTTAATTATATTTAAAGCCAAATCAGAACCGAAATCCTTCGTTGGAGTCCACCTTCAGAGAAGCTGTCATAGCTCTCAACGTGCAGAAACACAGGGTATGAGCTGGTCGCCCCGCCGATGCAACTGGGCTGAGCCTGCTGAGACCAAAGTGCCTTAGATATTTCATGGTAGAATATTGCTTCCCACTATATCACGCTATGATTCAGGGTAAGGTTTTTGTATTAGTGGAGAAACACTTTGGAAAAGGTATTAAATAAATTATTGGTATAGATATCAGTCTGGTGAGTTTACCACTATTCTGGAGATGACCACAATATGCTTAATTGCAAATGAATAATAACAAGGAACAGAGTATTTTCCTGAAGAATATTTATTCAGTACTGTATCCAGAGGTCTACTTGACCTCCTTTGAATGGAGCTAGCCATAGCTGGGTAGTATACAATACTTTGGTACATCTTGTAGGAACCAGTTCTTTTACAGTGACTTTTTTACAGGAAGTCTGAGCGGCCAGTCTCTGTGTTTGAAAGCAGCTTCATATACAAGGTCTCCAAGGTAAGTCACCAATGGTCAATGAGCATCAGAAAAAGTGTCAACAGGATGTACTGAGGACCACCTTTCCAGAAAGCAACACATCATCCTCTGCTGCAGTCAATCACAAACAGGTAACAGAAGTATGGTATCACGCCACTTCTGTTAAAATGTATGTTCTTTTAAATCATAGGGTAAACTTTTGCCTCTCTTTCAATGAATCTAACACCAGAAATGAATGGCAGCCCAAGGAACCGTGTGTACATGAAGAATCAGGCTCCCTACCACTTTGCATAGCACATAAAAAAGGACATATACACTGAATATTAGTAATTGCCAGCTACATACAATCTGTGTAGAAGATACTGTGTATCTTGAAGGGTCAGGTCTTCCCACTGTGCAGAGGACATATATTGTATTCCCAGGGCTGAACTAGGACCTTCCACCTTAGCCAGGCAACTACACTGAGTGGTAGCTGGAAATCAAAGGAGCTGGGTGACCTCTCACCATTTTTTTCTTCACTTGCTTGATACTTTCTAATTTCCATTTCAACAGCCATGGGGAGATTACTCTGATCTCATGCCAGTCATGTAAAAGGAGGGCTGGACACTCTGAACTTCTCTCATACCACATATCCACATAAGGCAAGAACAGAGCGCAGGTGGGACAGAAGTACATCATCGAGAGCTACTGACATTTATGTTCAACCCTGAAAAGTATGGCCAGATGTGAATTCAATTTGGAGTTTGTTTAAACCTCACCATGTCTCTGTCTTAAGGCACAGCTAGCACAGAAATACTGTTATGATTTCACATGCTGGTTCCGTTCCACTCCCTCACAAAAATTAATTTTCAAGCAAATACCTTAGGGTGGGATTTAAGGTGTACAAGGACATATATTTATGCAGATGGAAAAAGCATTTGTGAGAACTTTAGAATCACCTTAATTCCTGAATGTCTTCTGAGTCAATAGGAAGTAGATAGTCAAAAGCTTAAAAAAAAAAAAAACCAAACCCCTGCCTTCTTCTTTTCACACTTAAGAGCATAGAAATTTGAAGCCAGGCAAAAGATTTTCTGTTGATTTTTCATGACTTGTACAAAAACCTGGGTGACTGAGTGGTCACAGGTAAACACTTACAGTTTAGCACAATCACTCACTTAGTGGAAACCCTGGATTCAACTTTCACAGCCTATTGAAGCTCTTTGTGCCTTCATCTTCCACCTTCCGAGAGGGTATCTTTTCTGATAAGCTATGGCATACGTCACTGTTTTGTATGATGTGTATGTGTTAACAGGAGAAAGAGACAGACTCTCCCTCTTAGCTTGATTAGTATGCTCATTCTGTAGGTAAAATGTTTCTCTTTTTCAAATGGAGGAAGAAAATGAGCCTCAGCAAAGCAGAATGAGAGAGGGACTATCTCCCCTGGATGCACTGTGGCCTCCCTCAGAAAACACAGGCTCAAAACCTGCAGGAGAAAGGA
>NW_010390135.1:0-5378 GCF_000710305.1 Buceros rhinoceros silvestris | reverse complement strand
AGAGTGAATCGAGGAGCCTTGCACCAGCTGTAAAGTACATTCTTAGTGTAAAAGGTCAATGACAACTACTTGATTGAAGTCCTTTGCAGCCTTCCTTACATGAATACAAAAATATAATAAATGTTTCTTTTCAGGGGAAATTGAGGACTTTGTTCGACACAAAGTGAAGGTTTGCAACATTTTGTCCTTGTGAGAAAAACTGAAAACTTTTCCATTTCATTTAATCATAATCAATTGCATTTTGTGGGGTTTTTTTATTTGGCAGCTGAACTAAGAAATCAATTATTGTTCCATGTATTGTACAGTACAGTGCACTACTGCACCATTCTAAATATCTTTTAAGTTATGGTCCTTAGTTCCTATGGTAGATTTCTCAGAAACAGGAGGCTGTATTTTCCTTTCTAGGTCAATAAAATCCCAAGGGAAAGAAGAATGGTTTGTGTGACATAAATTCCCAGACTGAAATCCCTAGACCTTTCCATTAATTTATCAACCAAGCAGAATTTATGAGGTATCTAAATTGGAAATGAGATGTGTATCTTAATGGTTTGTTCCCCCTGTAAGCAAATGAATAAATAAATAAATCACACTACTGTTGTGGTCAAAATACAAAGTCACTGGCATCTTTCTATTCAAGCTTTAAACACTTGCAAATCATTATGTGAACACAATGAAAAGAGGATGATCAAAAATGTGTCATATGCCCATGACACAGTGTGCAAGAAAAAAATCCTTTTGTTGCTAAAGTGGAAAGTAATAAAGATCATTACAAGGGTAAAACATTTTCACTAAAAACCAACAGATTTTAGAACACCCCGCACTGTTATGTCTCAAGATAATAGAGAATACCACTCAGTGGGTGTAGAATGCTGCATGTCTTACACATTGAAAAAGCAGTGTAACTCATTGCCACGGAGCTTTCAGGCCAAAACAACTAGGTGTAGTAAGATTTTCATGAAAATAATTAGTGAATGAATGTTGGAATCGAAACCCCAGGTTTGCAATGATGTGCATCATGACCTAACCAAAATAAATTATTGCAGAGATCTGTAGCAGAAAACCATTTCATACCTACACCCCTGTAACTCATAGAAATAAATGTCACCTAATTTTACACAAGAGCTGCTATTCCAAAACACTTACCACAATTTTATTTATTTATTTATTTTTTAATGCTGGGTTTCCAGGACCAGAATCTTTAATACTACAGCTTCGCAAATGTAAATATATTTCTATAACTAGACTGCTTGGAATCTGCTCAAAATTGACCTCCAATCTCTGCTTATGAAAACTGGGCATGCTTGATTGCTCCACGCTCACACAGAGCATGTTCCATTAATGCTTACATTATAAGGATTGTGCTAACAACACAAATGGAGATTAAAACTTTTCTCTACACATCTGCATCTGAACATTCATGAACTGAAATAAGTGTAGAAGAGCTGCACTCAATCAATTTCAGCTCAAGTCCCTGACCTGATTACGTTATGCATGTTAATATGCATTCTCTTAATTAAATGTGGTTCAGTGAACAGTAGTGTTAAGAAAAAGGGAGACTATCATCCACTTATTGCTTCACAAGATGTTACTGGGAAAACAACAGGAAGTAAATTCATGGGGAAAAACATCAACTAAAGACAAAGATGTTGTGTCGTGTTATGTTAACATAATTTTCTCCTATACTGAGAACCCAAGCAAGGTAATAGAAAGTGTCACTACTTTTCCCTTGATGACCAACTGTGGAGCTAAGCAACTACTCAAAAAGGCATAGCGTCTCTGAGGAAAAAATAAAACGGCTACACCTGCTTATCACCAATCCTCTACTGATGCAGACCACAGGAGAGCACCTGTTAGAAAACCGCAATTTAAGAATGAAAGAGTAGCTTTGAGCCCAAGGCTTCCTACTACCTTCAGTTCTCTCCATTTCACACCTGCCTAATGTGGTTTCTGCACAACATAGCAGGCTTTGTGTTTTCATTTGGTTTTATCTTTTCACTTTCTTCTCAAATCTCTCCAGTTTCCTGATCCCTTTTTACCTCTTTCCTAACCAGCCTGCCATGTTCCACCCACTCAAGCCATCATACAGTGGTTGTGGCCAAACATAGCACATAAATGGTTTCCACAGGGTAATATTTTCATTAGCGTGATTTGGTAACAGAGGGTGCCACACAAAGACTGAGTTTGCAAGACTGCGAAGAGTTGATGATGGTGTTTGAGGGCATTAATTCAGTTTCTGACAAAGATAGCTTTTTACTCAGGATAGTGTAGATCCCTGGGGGAAAAGAGGTGACGGCCTGGAAGAGGCTCTGAACACTGGCATAGAGACTGATTCAAAAGAGGGAAAAAATATAGACAGTTAGCTTTTGTATTTCTGTGGTATCTCTCTCTTCCCTCTCAGATTCAGAGTATGGATTACACAGCACTTATGATTCAGAAGGAATAAAACATCCTCTGATGTGCTAATGAGCATGTGTTGCATTGCACAGATGGGAGCTTGATGATCCCAAATATCTATTCCCACAATAGCTGGATGCACGTGTTAGACAAGTTCTCCTTTTAGTCCATTGTGTTGAGCTGATCGATTCTGGACCTGGAAATAATATTTAGAAAAAGACCATTAAAGTTCACCTTCATGCACAAAAGCAAATTAAAACAAACAAATCAAACACGATGAAAAAAGCTATTTGGAGCAGACTACACTGGAACACAAATCTGACTAGCGCAGTGTGGCAAGTGCAGTCAGGCTTGCAGTGATAAATACAACAGGTATCCGTCTTGTCTGCCATAAACACTGCCAAAACCTACCAATACTCTTTGCCCTCTCTCCCCTGGGCTCCTCCTCTGAACAGCCCTGAAGGTCAGATTAGAGATGTTTCAATTGCATCTCCTGAAGCATATAACATTGTCTTATCCAGTGCTTTTTTTCCCATTCATGAATGGTCTTCTGTCAGACTACAATTGTTTCTTATTGACTTGCATAATAATTTCTGAAAACACTTATCGGTCTGAAATTTTTCACACATATGCAGCATGATTTTCACCAAACAGTAGAAAAATTCAACACTTTGATTCTGAATGAGACTCAGAAAGACAGTCTCAGTCCCAACTGGAAACAGCTGCAGAAAACTACTATATTGCCAAGAAAACACAGTATTATCTGAGAAAGAAGAGACATAGGCAGTAGAAAGTAAATGAGTGAGGCTTAGGGTGTACTTATTTTCAATATAGAACTATGTGAAGTGGAAGTACAAAGAAATAAATGGGAAAATAAAAAATTCATTAAACTACTATGGGAAAAGATTTTGCATTTTGGTGTTTAACAATGACTGGTATTTTTTACTCTCATTGTGGATGATAAGGACCAATTAATGGAGGAGAAGGGAGTTCATGTTTTAATCAGTGCACAGTGAACTCCTTTAATGAAATATGCCAAGACAGCAGACATGCAAGCTGAGATATTGAAAATTCTATTTTGGCTAATTTGGCTACTGTAGTTAGAAAAAACTTTGGGTCTTCAACTTTATTCCTCTGAGCAGAGGAACATGGGGAAATGTTTGTCTAATACACCAGCAACATCTACATCTCTACCCTGGCCCTTTTCCTGTACTGAGGAAAATATTAATCAAAAATTGTCTAAACCTTCACCAGAATCTCCTGTGCACAGGAAAGCCATGCACCGTTGAGGACTTGACAATGAACCTCTTTTTCCAGCAGCACATCTCTGTATTATGGTACAGTCTTTATTTTCATTTTCTTTCAAGGACTGGCTGAGTGGAGGTTTAGGGATGGACAGAAAGGTCCTAGAGAAGATACTCAAGGTAATTTTGCTGGATCTATGCTTTCTCCATTTTAATTTGCCTCAGTGAGGGTGGAGCAGAAAAGCAGATAAATGCATACCCACCCTACTGTCTTGTGAACACCTTTTGGTCAGCCAGGGGCAGGAGAATCATCTGCAAATACTAAATACAGACCTCATAATCAGACTAAGCTAGGAAAAAGTCATATATTCAGTCTTCAGTACTCAAATAAGCAATTGACACAGATAACTTGTCTCTAGTTCCTCAGGCTACAAAATCATGTTTCACACCATGTTAGTTCATATAACTTCAGCTGTGAGGCATCTAGATTTCCCACCACATTCATCATACTAAATCCAGAGCAACAACTTCTCGAGCTTCTAATATAACCTTCTTTTCCACATAAGGTAAACCTCATGCAAAGCATTTGATTAAATGTGGTAAGACACTTTAATCTTTGCTGATGTTCCCAAACAGGATTCTAATTAAAGCTATTTCTGGTGATGGCATTTTCTGCTTTTCTTTGTTCTTTCTTTCTTTGAGTCAGTGTCAACATTTAGTCACAGAAAACCCAGACTAAATGCAAACAATCTTAATCCAATGTTAACAGAGAGGTCCTCTTCCCCATCAGCTTTTCAGGGGCTCTGAATGGCAAGCAAGTTCCTAGAATTTTAATAGCCACAATGGTGGTGCCTCTTCTTGAAATTCCACCCCCCTTCTCTGAGAGTTCTGCAGGCACAGTACTGTAAGTTAAATCAATGACTACTCTGATAACTGTAAAGCTGTCACACTAGCACAAGAAGGGTCCCTTTTCCCCTATTTTTATAATCAGGAAACCATGCTTTTCCATTGACCTTTCTAGGTTAATCCAAATGCCCCTTTGCAAGTACATCTGGAGGAAATTAAGTGCAATAACACAAATCTTTCTAAATGGTTTGAGTTGATGCTTCCATAAAAGTCCTATTTCATTTATGTTCCTATATTTCCCCCGTCTTTCTACTTTCTCATTTATTTGGGGACAATAAAAGATATTACTCACATCTATCAAAAGACCCTTAAGATCTAAGGAACTAAAGCAAATCCACACAGTCTGGCCTATACAGGTAAAGCAAAAATCCCGAACAAAACCGCACACATGCCTTGTGTGATCTGCTAGATTTCAAAGCCTGAGATTGGCCCTGTGACACATAACAGTATAAGGATCTTTCCCTCTTTTCACAAAAGCTCATCACAAGTACCAGCGAACTTGTTCAAGACTTTCTGTTGGTTCTATGTCTCCTTCATCCTTCTGTGTCTCTGAGTGTCTCAACCCATTTGTCCGTGACCTTCAGCACCTTACTTCTCTATCAGCCCAACTGTATTAAAAGTTTGAAATTTAACTTAAAAAAGATAAAAGCTGTCTAATATTGACTGCATACTTCTCCATCTACATCCCTGTTCAATCTTCACCTAAGATCTCAAATAAATCCTGATCTTCTATATAGAAAATTAATATAATAATCTAAAAGTAGTAACCCATAAAGTTGAAATTCTTTTGTATAGAGGCATTACAAAAAACTATGCAGATAGCAACGTGGTTTG
>NW_010390134.1:63210-64473 GCF_000710305.1 Buceros rhinoceros silvestris | reverse complement strand
AAAATGGGAAGTTTTGGCTAACCCGGGACAGTTGCAAAGCAAACAGTGCCTGCAGAGGAAGGAGGTATGATGACAAGATAAAGATATCCAATTTAGGGCTATTTCCCTGAAATATTCTTTGCTTGTATCCAAATACTTCCAGCCAAGCAGACTTGGGCCACACAGGCACAGAGTTTTTTAGAAAGGCAGCTGCTGAGGCACCAGCGGTTAAGGGTGTTCAGGCCCAATGACGATGGCACGCTGCAGATGTGCATGAACCAGCAATAAACTGCACTTTTCTGATGCAGGAAACAGTCTGGTGGTAGCAGCATGGTATGCACAGCATGAAAACACCCTCTTTCTGCAGCCATTCCACAGCCTGTAATGAACTACATACTGCCACAATTTACACTGGCACCAGGGTCCAGACAGGGGGGTTGAGGGAAGCAGGGTACCCCTACCCTGAAGTTATAGAGACCACTATCTAGACACAGCTCTCCCAGTTTGGAAGGTGTAAGCAGGTGGCAGCAGGAGATACTTCTTGTCAAAATCAGACAGAACTGTGCTGCTATCAGGTCTGCGCCAGGAAAGAATTACCTGCTGAGGCGTGGGCAACAGAGAAACTTTCCCCCTTCAAATGGTGCTTCTGAGGCGGTGCCTTGTTCTAACTGAGTTTAACTGTAGTCATGGTTGGAGACCAGGGCTGTTACTCTGCTATGGTAAGCACAGACCAAGTCCTGAAATCTTATGAGCAGGGTCCTTCTTCATGGTCTTCATTGGGGTTAATTATGGAAGGAATTCAGTTTTGGATCCAAGTGTTCATTGGGGCCTTTTGTTGGGATGGATTATCACTACAACTGATGGAGAGGCCTGTTACGTACAAACTTCCTCCTTCTGCCAAAAAACGAGTGCCCTATAAGCAAAGTGTTGAAGGCTTCTTCAATATTTTCTTGATCTAGGTAAGTGTCTGAGCTCTCTCCTAAATCCTCTTTCACAGACAAGACTATGCACAGGACAATCCTGTCAGAAGGTGCCAATAGTAAAGCTGGAAACAGCAGGGTTTTAACTTCATGATCACTCCAAAAGCTGAGGCAGACAGGAAAGACGTCAAAGGCTTTATAATATTTTCATTACAACATCCATATTATTGCAAAATATAAAAATTATGGGAAGCAGTTCCAGTAACAGTCATTGGAAGATGAAGGCAATATAGGACCATGTAGAGCAACACCATAGTTGGTTCTTCTTCACTCAGCTTCGCATCTCTAACAAGTCACAGAAGTT
>NW_010390134.1:27723-63122 GCF_000710305.1 Buceros rhinoceros silvestris | reverse complement strand
AAAGAATGCAGTTGGTAAAAGAAATTTCACGTGGTCAGTCATCTGAGAAACCACGTTAGGTTCAAAAATCTGCAGGCTTTGTGAGGACAAGCCTGTACAGACATCATATCTTCAAAACACAGGTCTCCCTCTTAGATCCACCAGACCATCCCTCCTAATTTTTCTGTCAGACTATTGATCCTGGCAAGCAAAATAAAGGGTGGTTTTGCTGTTGTTTTTTCTTTAAACATCCTTTGTCAAAGCAGCGTGTCCATGGAGACACTGTATGCCATATAGCAGAAAAACCAAAGAACATTTCGATGTTGTTCTTCATCACTACCGTACAGTGGTACTAAGTGTGGTTTGGGTGCTGGACTATTTACAGCACTGCAGTAATGACCACTTTTACTGGTTGGCCAAGGCTGCATAGAGTTATCTCGGAGCTCTCTTCCATTTTTTTGTTGATTTAGGTAATGCAGACACACAATCTCCGTCATCAGCCAGAATCAGACTCTGAACACACCAAATACTACGATTTTGTAGATACGCCAACATTGCCTGTATAAATATTTATACCCAATTAGATGTAACATGGGAGAAGATTCTAGGAAACCATCACATGGGAACTCTTCCTAGCGCAAAATATTGCCAAATTGGCAATTATGGAGGAATTCTCCCAGCAACATGCCTTTCCCACCCTAAAGTCCTGCTTTGTCATTTTAGTAAGCACAGAAAGTTTACTACCACTCTTTCTCATGTCTTTAGAACGTCAGATATGCATTCAATAAAACCACACTCGATGAAGATACTACTTGGTATCCATTTGTCCTTTTTCATAAAGTTTCAGATAAAAACAGGTGGAAAGGTGTGTAACTCTGCCTGGAAAAAAATGAAATTAAAATGTTTCCTGCTAGACCTTATCATCTTGTGTGGGATAATCTCAGCAAAATGAAGCAAAGCACCCGACACCATGTGCTGCCCATGACCGATTTGCAGCCACCAAAGGTGTTGTTTTGATTATTTTGCTCCCATTTCACTAAGACAATGCAATTCCAGGAACAAGAACACCTTGACGAAAACATGTATCACCACAAATATTTTGTACACTGCTGATATTGCACAATCACACATCAACCTGCTGAGCTAATAACCAAACCAAACCAACCCAACCCAACTTCAGGTACTCCCTGCCAGGAATCCAGTAAGAATAAAACACCTCGTCAGAAGCACAGAGGTCACCTATGAGCAGAGGAAATTCCATCACCCAAGCAGACACAGGGACAGCAGTTTGTGTTCTTCACACACTTCTAATTCAAAGAAGGAAGTTTAAGCAAACAAAGATGAGATGCAGCTCAAATTTTTAGTTTTATACCAACCTGAAAGACAATCCTGTTCAGATTTCCACTGGCACATTGGAATTCAGCAGGTCGTTTGCTTCTTACTAGTTCGAAATAAAGTGTCACCTCGAAAACTGACAATATTTCCTAACTAACTGAATTGCCTATAGAGGGCAAACCTCCAAATCCCGACCCTGCTGAATTTTTGAGCTCCTGGTATTTACATACCTCACAGGGAATATCCAAGATCTCTTAAGAATGAAGACTAAGCTTAGGAGAAGCACCAACAGCTTCAAGAGAAAGATATGACATAACTGTGAGTTACAGATCCAGTATCTATATTAAAACAAGCAGAGAGGTTTTCCTCAGCCTCCAAACAGGAAAGTGAGGTGCGTGTGAAATTGAAGTCAAGAGAACAGAGTTAACCATAAAGCTATAAGCAAAAATAGGAACATCAACATCTAAATAAAAGTCTCTGTCTTGTGAACATCCCTGCTCGGAGCAGGCATATTTAGAACAAATGTCTGTTCTGTTCCTGCGCGTTTTTCTTAGCCTAGTTCTTGGTAACAAATTAATCTTTCCTGGTGTCCCACGATCAAACGCTCACCCCTCATTGCTTTTGATTTTTGTGTTAGAAATGCGATAAATAGGAGAACATCAGGAGAGTTTACAGTACACTCAGGGCTATAAGCAGCTTAAAGAAACCTGAACAAAACCCAGCAAATCTTTTAAATTTCTTATGACCCCATTTTACTTCTGTCGTAGATGGTCTAGCTGATGTAAAAATTCTGCATGGCTTTTGTCGGAAGCATAATTTTATTTCCAGAACTTGCAATAGAAACCATGATAGGCCTGCAGGGCTGAAACTATCTTCATGGTCACATGTCTCTCTGAATTTTAGACACTAGGTTGTTGTGCAAGCAAACATTTCAGAGCTGATCTGAAAACCAATGATATGCAGTGAACAGAGCGGCTGTGAGGTCTTCTTGTGGCCTTCTTAGAAGCAGCGGCATTTCTGCATCTCATTTTGACCTCTGAGAACGTTTATATCGATGTAAGGTACTTTGGGAAAAGGGTGATTTTGGACGCCTTGCAGACTCAAAGGCGTAGCCAGAATGACAAACTGCTCCTATTTTCACCCATGACACTTGATAGCAAAACTAGTAAAGCTCTGTTTTTAATAGCAATTACAGACCTAGGGAGAAATCCCAATGCCTAACATAGAGATCTAGTGCCATGTTACACCCCCTCCCTAAGGTATAAAATAAGATATCTACTCACAACTGGCAGTTCACCCATGGGGTAGGAGATTAATGTTTCCTTTTGAAGCAGCAACTAAATACCTGATGAGGCATCCTAAAGCCTCTCAAATGCTTTGCACGCTCAGGTTAGGCAACCGAATCTTTTCTCTGAAGTCTACAAACAAAGCCTAGAAAGTGGTTGAGCTCAGCCTGAAACCGTCACCCAGCTGAACTAACTCAGCCCCCCAGTGACTGCCTCTCTTCTGGCTGTAATGGAAGCTTAACGCGTGTGCAGTGACAACTAAACGCAGGTGTCTCAATGTGGGAATGCATCCCATTCTCTAACCAAAACTCATCTCACCTGGTTTAGGTATATAATTGTCTGTCTCTCCATATGGGCTGCTTGTCTAGCAAAGAGAAAAAAGTAGGCTGCTTTAGAAAGAGATTCCTCTGACCCGTTTTTCTACATCCATTTTACACTGAAATGAGTCACACCCTTTCTCTCCAGAGATTAGTGGGGAATCTTTGTGCTTAACTCTGATGTAGACTTCTCGAAGGCAGGTGAGAAATCCCGCTTCTGGAAAAGTGGGTATTGATCAAGAACCAGGTACCTGCCTCTCAGACAACACTAGACATCCACGCATCTGTTTAGAGACCTAAGGCACATTTGAAACACTGCATTTTTAATTGCTAGATTTCACTGCTCTCCAAAACACAATTCAAAACTATCCCCTCAAAGGAAACAGGGTTTTCAGTTATATACTATATCTATGCTTATTAGACAAAAAACAATTGCTAGGCATCTAAACGCAGCTTTGACCTTCAGACTGTACACCTCAAACAGAAAAACAAATCACGAGATTTAAAAATGACTTCTAAAACTTTGATGTAGGGACTTCATGTATGAACGTCAGACTGACCACCCTCAGTAATTTCAAATGGAATTTGTTTGTTTATCTTCTTTATATTCTGCTAATTCCTAATGATTTGAAATTAAGGATTGAATAATCGCAGAAAAGATCCGAGATGCAACAGGAATTACACTTTGAAATTAAATCCTGTCCACTCACAGATAGAATTTCCGTTGCCCTTCACCTAACTCCCAGTATAAGGAATTACATTTCCTAGCTAATAAATTTTCCACTGCTGTATTGTCTGTTTCAAACCAATTTCCAGTTTTGATGCTATAAAATAGCTGCTTTCTTCAGCTCATAGAGAGAAATGAAATATATGTGTGCTGGAAAGCTCTTTGGTGCTCCTCCGGGTTAAAGAACAGTGAATTATTGTTAAAACAAAGTATCAAAGCAGCAAGCCCGGGAGTGATGGCCTGTCAGTCTGGGCAAGGAAATATAAAGGCTTATTTTCTCCAACTCATGTTATCATCATCAACATCATTTTTCAGTGCCTTGCAAGAGCCTCTCTTAAAAAAAAGGTTAAAATCTGAAAAAAGGTGTGATCTCAAACAGCAAAGTCTCAACAAGCCTTCAAAGTTTTAATCACAATCTTGAACTTGTGGTATTGAATAAACATTCATCTTGGGTTTCTGGTTTCATCCTCCTGTTAGCAGCCAGACTTCCATGAAATGTAATTCTCACACAGCGCTGAAAATTAGGAAAACAGACAGAACACAAAACTGTGGCAGGCACATGATTTCATCAGGCCATAAATAGCGCATTGTGAAATGTTCTGTTCTTCTGCATTTGAATAAATATCACTACGAAGCAGATGAAGACAGGCGACCCAAGCTACTTACAACTTCTGTTGTAAGGTAAATACCGTCACGTTTCGGTCGTGCCCTCATAGAAGAGACAGAGGATGGCAGAGCATTTCAAGAGTGTGTGTTTCACACTTTATAGCAGCTGAGCAGCACACAGGCTGCTAGGTAATAAAATCAAACGTGGGCCAGGGTATACACTTCACCTGGTCCAGGATCTCACCCGGATCCTGGAATGGAGAGTCAGTATAAGCGGAGTCGCAGTCCTGTTTGCAGGACCTAACTCTCGCAGGACGAACATGTTTTAGGCTGCTCCAGTGCTTTTTACTTTGTGTTTATATGCAGAAATATGCCATCTGTGTGTCTTCTGAGATAAAATCTTGGCAGCAAAGACAACATCACACACTGAGTAATGGCCCAGTGGTTCCTGGAATATACTGATTGCTGTAAGAGTAATGATGTTGGGTAAAATTCTAGTCACGCTGGCATCAACTGAATAGTTTTGTACTCTGAGTGTTAAACACCTATTTGGGGATACCAGAGAAATGAGAAATTAGAAGCCACTATATCTGTCTTCTTACTCCATATTTGCATCTGAGGTCACTGTTAAAACTTCATCAACCGCAACACTATGTGCACTAGATAGTGTGAGAATTATTATTTTAGTGATCCGGATTCTCACAGAAATTTGATGTTGAGCATCTGAAACATCAAGTGAACTTTGATATCGAATCTGTTAAATTCAAAAGCAGCTGCAGTGTGGTAAAATCTTTGCAAGCTAAATAACACAGTTAACATTATACATCCTGGCACAGCGTAGATTTTTAAATTCACCCCTCTTTCCATGTATGTCTCCTTTAGATAGAACAACTTGCAATAACTTGTGTGGGAACTGCTCTTTTTGTTGTCGTTGTTGTTTTTCAGAATAGTGAAAGAAACATGTTTCTACTTCCATGGTCAAAACAAGGGTGGACTAAGCCATAAGATGCAATTCTACTGAAATCTACTCATTGCACAGAATTTTATGTCATGAGCATGCCAAGCCAGAAAAAAATGTCTGTGTCTGTAGAATGAAAAGTAACTTAAATTCCACATCTCATTTATGAAACTTTCCCAGTTTGGACATCGGTAAACCTTTCTCCAGAAAAGGTCCTGCTCTCATCCAAAGCAGTAAAATGGCTATTTCCAAAATTTTTTGCACATGACTACATGTCACTATTAAGATCAGGAGATACAAACACCTCTGAAAATTACAAAAAGTGTTCTCACGAGTCTATCCAGCTGAATGGTTTGTGGGCTGATAGAGTACAAAGAACATTAATTATCAAAGAGCGTGGAAGCTGAACAACATGGTTTCTGGAATATTCCTCATCATAGTCGGGTGCTCGGCCATAAATATCGGTACAGTTTGACTGAGATCAAGGGGGGTTTTTGCCTACTTGTGCTATGGAAGGATATTTGCCACTATGTGTTCAAATATCATGTCATTTTCTGTTCTCGTTTAATAAGCCACTCTTTCTGCATCCAAGGCTTCTGAAAAACATGATTTCTGTGTCAGAGGGATAAAAATATCCCTGACACAACACTGGATTTCGTTTAGAAAGGCATCAGAAGACTCACAGTTTGAGCTGGGGTTTATTATTGATCCTTGCAGCTCAATGCAAATTTGAAATTGTGCTCTGAAACAAACAATGCACCTTCCTTAGCCAAATCCTTACAGCAGCATGAAGAAGAAGATCAAAACAGTTCTAAAATTCACCATTGTTTTTAAAAAATATTTTATGGATCCATCATTTGACTTGTAGATGAAAAAAAGGGCAGGAATCTGTTTTGGATAAGAATGAGTAGAACTTGCATTTTCTCCCTTTTGGTCTGTATTTCTCTGGTAAGATTGGAATTTGTGGCCTGAGGGCACCAGGCTGAGGTGGGAGACCTATTTTAATAAGCCTTGTAGAGACAAAGCAACAACACGTAATCAACCCCTGGAACTGGACAAAACACTGCTTCAAATCCAAAGCAACCCCTTTTGAAGAAAAACTCCAATTTTTTTTTTTAATGGGCTTTTTTTTTTAGGCTTAACAAAATACCCAAATTTCTCGAACATTTAAAATCCAGAAACACAAAATGTCTTGGGTCTTTATATCCCTACTATGCCAAATTTAAGATCAGGAGCCACTCACTGTCCTTATTCCAGCTCATCCAGTGCCTTGTCTGGGTTTTTACCAGCAGAGCTCTTGGTACCTGCAATTCTGCATAGTTTTGGCTGGGCTGAGCAGCTTTGTTCCCATTTCCCAGCTCAATGGGACAGGGCAGCTCCAAAACATGCATCTTTTTCATGAGGTCGCTTGAGTGGCCCAGTCCAGAAAGCATCTTCTGGACATGCTTAAAGCATACAGTAAAGAGCAAAGCGCGTCCCGAATACAGCGTCCAGTAGCGCTTTCACCCCCAACACAAAATGCTGGTTGCAAAAGCCTTAAAGGAAGAGGGTTTGGGGACTGACAAAACCATCCTAAGGATCAGAGTGGTGACGTGTGGCTTAAACATGGTCAACATGTGCTTACTATTGTATGTTCCCGCTTTACACTTTGCCTGGCAACTCCTACCTTTAAATTCCTGGGGTTTGGCTTTGACAATTTTTGTCTAAGTGCTCTAAGCAGCCCTTGTCTGTCACTCAGCCTTCCACGAGAAGTTTGTTTGGTGGAGCACAGGCTGCAGAAGATACGTGTGCTGTGAGTTTCCAACATGCATCTTCAGCAAGAGACCACTTTGATCAATATTTCACCTAATAAGCTGAGCTCCGAGTGAACCTCAGATACTTCCCACCCTTACATTCCTTGGCTGGGCAAAAAATTCCCATGGAGGAGACACGAGTATGACAGAGTCCTTATCTTCAGAGACCTAACTCTAGTCATTTAACAGTCAGGAGCATCATCATCTGAAACACCATGACTTTAGAAGCTAACAAAAATACTTACTGGTGCACTTTATTTTCAAGCTTTCTAAAATTTGAGTATTTTGAAAGAAAAACCAGAAGTGTGAAGAGAGTAGGACTTTCCTAGGGAGTGTCATTTTTGGCAGCAGGCACAGTTAGCAAGCTGCAGCTGGAGCTTTCAGTCTTTGAACACCTCATTTACAACATGGTCTTTCTCTGGAATAAGCCTTTAAGTGCTGTTACAGCTGGTATGGTTGTAATTCTACAGAACCAGCACATCACAGACTCCCTCTGAAATTACCAACTATTTCAGAGGTATAAAAGAACACGTTGGATTTCAGTGGGAATTCAGTACGTCAGAAAGCTTGTGAGGAAGCCTGCTTTTTAACAAGAAGGTTTTTAAAGAGACTGCTTTTACAAGGTTAGTTTGTGAACTGCTGGCTAAGCAGCCAGGTGCCAGAACCGATTCCAGATATAGCAGGTCTTAAAAATTACAGCAGCACTCTATAAAAATAAGATGGGGAGAGTATAAATTCTGAAAAAGGAGAAAAGTTTGTTTCCAGGCTTCAGAAAATTTGGGGAGCTTAGCTAAAAGGATTCGGGGATGTGACAATAGCAACTGACTGTGTGTGACCTTCTGAGCAAACTTACGACCGTTTATGCATCCTGCGGTATAAACCGTTGTATTTATTTCATTGCTATTCCCAATGGTAGGGAAAAGATATCAGTGGCAAAACTCAGTGGTTCTACAAAACCCATCATATGGGAACTTCAGCAGCACTTCATCTCCACGTTCCCCTGAGAAGTAAACTTACATTATCAGCCTTATTCTGTAACGACGCGTAGGCAGCAAAATGTTTGCTAAGAGCAGATCAGGAGAAAAGTGCTGAATGGAGAATGCCATAAGCACATCCATAAATGATCAAACTAGGTCCTTCTAGGCCTGCAACGTATTTTTGGAGACTGAGAGAGTCAGTAAAAGCAAGGAGCCATCCTCCTTACAGATCTGTCCAGCCCTCTACAGTAGGACCCTGGCTCCAGGCAGCTGCTCCCCGAGCTGAACACACCACTCCACTTGCTTCTAGAAAAAAACTCTGTCTGTGACGACTTGTACTCCACTCCCTACAATTCCAGAAACAAAGACAGAAATACCAGCTATTTAAAGTGCCTACTCACTGTTGATGGCAAACAATACAATGGAATAACAAATCTCTAAGCTAGTTCACTACTAATTTCCTCCTACTTCCTACCTCCGATTTGCCCTTTCGTTTGCTCAGTAGTGAGCTGCTTGCAAGAACTCTTTGCTATCTTTCCAATATCTCTTTGCCCTCTAACAACTACTTTAGAGCCTTAGTTTCACTTAACTAATGGGGATTTGAGGATCTTCTTCCCCTGGTATTTCTCCTGATCAGCTGACAGGAATTCTGCTTCTACAGAAAAGTTCACCTGGGCTCGACTTAACTTCCACCGCAGTCAAGGTGGGGTTGAACATTAAACAGAGCTTGTGTCTGGATGGTTAGCATGTCACACCAGGTGTCAGCAGAACAGAAAATCCTTCTCTCATGCCACAAGGAAGATGACAGACAAGCCAATATATAGCTGGGTGGTTTATATTAGGCAGAGGATGATACTACAGTGACCACGACAACAACAACAACAAAGTAGAATCACCTTTTTGAATCTAAAGGTAAGTACCTTTCTAAGAGCCGTTTAGTGGATTATCCTAAAATCCTCAATATCAGCATCTAGGTCAGTTAATCCAGGGTTGGGGAAAGTCCTCAGGAAAAAAAAAAAAAAGAACAAGCTAAAAAATAAAAAGAAGGAAAAAAGAGAGTGACGGAGAGGCACAGCTGTGAGTTCATAAGCACACTCAGGGACATGCATCTCCTCTCTGCTCACAGAGCAAAACGGCTTCACCTCTCACCTTATTTGAACCAACAAAAGCAAATCTGATCTCAGAAGCATTCTGCAGGCGGAGTATAAAAATGATAATTGAAAGTTTATTACTTAACGCTCACCAAAGCTATTTCCCATGGCAATTTGATAAATATCTTGACTTTTCTGCCCATCATAACCTCAGACATTTATTGCCTCATTTGCTGTAACAAACGTTCAGTTACCTCCCAGCTACCCGGCCTGTATTTAACAGGCGGTACAGCGGGACCGTTGCCACAGTAGAACAAAGCCAAGAGATCAGACTGGATGTTCAGGTGGTGGAAGAGACAACAGCTTTACAAAGAGCTGCCCCCATCTGACACAGGAAAAGCTGCCCTATTTAAGCAGAAATCCTGCTTCAATAGGCTTGGGAAGCAAAGGGTCCTTTCTGCTCATGGAGCCTCTCCTCACTCTTTTCCAGCCACACAGAGAGCAGAGACCCACATCTCCACGAAACACCATAGGGCAGCCAGAAGAAGTCATCAGGGGTGAAGTCACTCAGACTGTTGAAGTGTTTATTTCTTGGTTTACTGCAAGCCAGTTCTCGCTTAGGCAAGTTCATCTTAGACAGCAGGGTTTTACAATCAAAAAAGAATTAGGGCGAGAAGGGGGGAATTGGCCTGGATCGTAAGTCTCCACTGCAGTGGGATTTTTATGGCCGAAAGGACAAACTTTTGTAGTAACTTTTGTAGTAACTTGCTATGCGTCCTCCCTTTGGTTAATGCAGGTTGACACTGATGCCAGTTTGAGCTCTCTCTGGTGCAAAGAATTAGTTTTTCCTAATGTCCAACCTTCACCTCCCCTGGTGCAACTTGAAGGCCATTTCCTCTTGTCCTGTGGCTTGTTACTTAGGAGAAGAGACCAACCCCCGCCTCGCCCCAACCTCCTGTCAGGGAGTTGTAGAGAGCACTAAGGTCTCCCTCAACCTCCTTTTCTCCAGGGTAAACAATCCTAGGTCTCTTGGACCCTCCTCATAACATTAGTGCTCTAGACTCTTCACCACTTCATTGCCCTTTCCAGGACACACTCCAGCACCTCAATGTCCTTGCAGTGAGGGGCCCAAAACTGGACACAGCACTCAAGGTTCATCCTCACCAGTGCCCAGTGCAGGGGGACAATCACTTCCCTGCTCCTGCTGGCCAGACCAGTGCTGACACAAGCCAGGATGTCATTGGCCTTCTTGTTCACCTGGGCACTCTGCTGGCTCATCTTCAGCTGCTGTCGACCAGCACCCCCAGGTCCATTTCCCCAGGCAGTTTCCAGCTGCTCCTCCCCCAGCCTGTAGCGTTGCAGGGGGTTGTTTTGACCTGAGTGCAGGATCCAGCACTTGGCCTTGTTGAACCTCATGCAGTTCACCTCAGCCTATCGATTCAGCCTGTCCAGATCCCTCTGTAGAGCCTCCTGACCCTCAAGCAGATCAACACATCCACATGACATGGTGTCATCTGTGAACTGACTGAGGATGTACTCGATCCTTTCATCCAGATCACTGATAAAGTTGTTAAAGAGTACAGGCCCCAACAATGGTCCTGTTGTTTTCGGTGTCTCCTTCAGTGCTTAGGTACTTCCAGAAGCTGAGGAAAGATCAAAGGACCCCAGACAGACCAATGGGTTTTAATGTCCTGTGGAGCCAGTATTAGAATTTATTCCTCGGTCTGCATTTCTCTGATATTCTAATTAGCAGTATTACGATGGTGGTGCCTTAAGGCTCAATTATTTCATTTCACCAAGGATGGCTGCTGTATTAATTTTTAAACAGTACGCTTTAAATATTTACCAAAGTTGTTGAGAATCTGCAATGAGCTGCCAGAAGACACCAAGACCCTTTATATCAATAAGAAGGATTCAACTGTTTCTAGAAAAGTTTTGTCTTTTTTATCATTCAGCCAAACTCCAAAACTTAAAGGGAAATATTAACCCCTCTGACTTCGTAATAACTCTTCAGCCTGAAAGAATTTGGGGTTTTATACAAATTTAATTTATTTACACATTTAACCTGGAGACAATTTCTGTAAAATACTTAATTCTTTCAGGGATAAATTCCACACCCTGGATTGAGAGAATGGAGAGGACAAAGGCAAAAAAAGAGGAAATGGTGAAAAAAATGATTTATTTCTAAATATTTGGCTCTTTCCTTGAAATTCCAAATCTCAGGAGCAACTGAATGAAGAAATGTTCACCTTCTGTTACACAAAAGCAAAAATGGGGAAAAAATTAGTTTTCAAAGTTTTAAAGGAAAATTATGAAAAAACCCAAAATGATTTAATTCTGAAGTTCAAAAACAAGTTGAGAAATAACAGAAACGTTTACATATACTTGCATGTATATATTTTGATTAAACATTTGAATAGGTTTCAAGACTCAAGAGTCTGTGGGATCTCCATCCGTGTAGAATCTCAAAATTCACCTGGACAAGGCCCAAGCAACCTGACCTAACTTTGAAGATGGTTCTGCCTTAAGTGGGGTTTTGTCTGGGTGACTAGTAGAGGTGATCTTAAAGCAGCCTATGAGTCTGTGTATATAAAGGAGAAGTTATTTTGGAGGACCTTCAGTGAAATTACAAAGCATGGAGTAAGTCTCCAGGAAGTAAATCTCTGGGTGGGAAGACCCGTTTGGTCAATCCTTCCTACAGCCCCAGATTTCTCTTTTTATCAGAGACGCACACCGAGAAAGCAAGATGTGCAATCACATGACTAAACCGAGAGCCCGCGCAGTTCCCCTGGCTACACTGCTCACAGACGAGATCCTAACAAGGCAATATTAGGTCATTCTCTAGAGGTAAGGGTTGGATTTCAAACCAGAACCAAGGGTGAATTTTGAAGTTTCCTATGGCAAACTTGCAGTTGAACTTTCTTCTTCAGAATATTTTTGTGGTTGTTTTGGAGTGAAAAGAAATGTCTAATACCGTTTTTTTCTGAAATATTATTTTGGCGTTTCAGCATGTTTCAGTTCTGAGGTTTATTTTTCTCCCTCAAAACAAAATTTCGTCACAATCAACACCACCACGTAAAATTTTTTTGATAACAGCAGCATTTTCTGATAGGAAAGTATTTCACCATAATTTTTGCATCCATCTTGATCTGTGATATTTGTTCACTACCTTTGTGGTTGGTTGAACTTGGCTGGATGCCAGGGTCCAACAAAAGCCACTCTATCACTCCCCTTCCTTAGCTGGCTGTGAGGGGGGAGAAGAAAATAAGATCAGATGCTCGTGGGCCAAAATAAAGACAGGGAGGGATGATTTCACCAGTTACCATCGTGGGCAAAACAGACTCAATTTGTGGAAAATTAATGTAATTTACATTAAAAATATTAGAGCAGGATAATGAAAAAATAAAAACTATATCTTAAAACATCTTTCCCCCACCCCTTCCTTCTTCCCAGGCTTAACTTTACTCCTCATTTTCTTTACCTTCTCCCCGCAAGCAGTGCAGGGGGGTGGGGATTGGGGGTTGTGGTCAGTTCATCACATGCTGTTTCTGCTGCTCCTTCCTCCTCAGTGGGAGGACTCCTCAAACTCTTCCTCTGATCCCGTTTGGGGTCCTTCCCACAGGAGATGGTCTTCCATGAATTTCTCTAATGTGAGTCCTTCTCATGGGCTGCAGTTCTTCGTAAACTGCTTCAGCACAGGTCCCCTATGGGGTCACAAGTTCTTCCAGAAAACCTGCTCCAGCATTGGCTCTCCTCTCCATGGATCCACAGGTCCTGCCAGGACCCTGCCCCAGCATGGACTCTCTATGGGATTACAGCCTCCTTTGGGCATCCACCTGCTGTAGTATTGGTTCCTTCGCAGGCTGCAGGTCAATATCTGCTCCACTGGGACTTCCATGAGCTGCAGGAGGACAGCTTGTCTCACCGTGGTTTTCATCACAGGCTGCGGGGTAATCTCTTCTCTGGCACTTGGAACACCTCCCCCCACTTTTTCTTCACCAACCTTGGTGCCTGCAAAGTTGTTTCTCTCACATATTCTGGCTCCTCTCTTTGACTTCTGTTGCACAGGTTTTTTGCCCCCTCTTAAATATATTCTCATAGAGGTGCTACCACCATCGATGATTGGCTCAGCCTTGACCAGCGGTGGGTTCGTCTTAGAGCTGGCTGACATAAGGGAATCTTCTGGCAGCTTCTCACAGAAGCCATCCCTGCAATGCCACCCTCCACCCTCTACCAAAACCTTGCCACACAAACCCAATACAACGTTCTATTCCCTGTAACTATAATACCACTCTGCCATGGGCAATAAACAAAAATTAAGATAAACTAAGGACAAAATGCTCATCTAGCCTGAAACAATGGAAGTGAAGTCAATAGAGCTATGCTCAATTACACATACGAAAGGCCAAACCTGTAACGTAGCGTACAAGATTTGTACCAACACCTCGAAACCCGTCACTTTTATCTATTAAAAAACTCCCGTCTTGACCGTTCACAGGAAAGACTTATCTTCTTACTCAGCTCTGCAGAGTCATAACTCTCTGAGTCATTTCCCTCTCTGCTTATCTAAGTATTTTTGTTCACATGCTATTTTAACATCAACATCCTCAAGCTAATTTATTGGGCTTTCATGGTTCACAGATGAGAGTTAGGTGGATCTCTTAGGACTGAGCATTCAACAGCTGAAGTGATTCTCAGTGATGCTGACCTCTGTGTTATCCTGATAGATATGAGCAAAGCCAAGAACCTGCACCTGCTGCTGGAAGCTCTGGGTCCAGTATAATTTTAGCCTAACAAAGGGGTCATTTAGAGCACCCAGGATTTACACAAAAGACAGGTTAAATCCTTGAAATCAACCTTCTGTCCTCTTTTTCTGAACTAGGGAACTTCTCTACAACAATATTGTCGGTCCGCTGAGAAAACTTTATAAATAACCAAGAATCACCTTATACACAAGACAGAGCTGATTACAGCAGCCAACATATTTAACTTAGATGACAATGGGCATAAGTTGCAGCAAAGGAAATTACAGTCAGCGGTAAGGGAAATATTTTTTACTCTATGGGTGATTGAACACGTGGAACTTGCCCAGAGAAATGATGGAATCTCCACCCCTGAAGATATTTAAAGCTCAGCAAGACACGACCCTGTGCAACCTGTTATACCTTCGAGGCGCCCCTGCTTCAGGCAGGACCAGATCATCTCCAGATGTCCCTTACAATCCAAATTAGTCTTTAGACATATCACCAATCCGTTGCAGCCATGCCATGCTTGCAGACAGCTTAATCTGATCATGATGCCAGTTTAAACCGGCTGTAAATCTTCCCCATAGGGATGATCCCCTCCCAAGAGGCATATCTAAACCAGGGCATTTAAACTACACATCTGTGTTGTTACAACAGGAAGAATAAAAGGGGAAAGGGTGCCATGGAGTGCCATATTTTCTGGCATATGTAGATAAATGTCATCACCCGTAAAAAAAATCATCAACTGTAGAGAAAGTCATCAACAGAGCTATTGTGGCCCTTTCTTCGGGAGCAAGAATATTTCAGAGCAAATATTCAACGCATAACTCAGCAGTCATAACTGTAAGAAAAAAATCTTCAAGTGTTACACAAAGGCTATCAGACCACCTCCTTGATGTCCTTATACCCCAGGACACTGAAACGTCAAGATTACAACCTGAGAACAATCAGACAAACAAGACGGGCTGTAGGTACTATCTCAAGAGAGAAGTAGGTGGAAGCTCTACAGCTCTCTGAGCTTTCATAGCAGGCCGCTGGCAAACACCTACACAGAGTTGCTCATGACTGTGAGACTCACAGTTTGTACCTACCCACCCGCATCTCTCTGTGCTTCTCAATCACACAGCCCTGGGTGCAGAAGGGTAAATGAAGTAACGCACAAGCAGAGTGCAGGGGGAAGAGAGGAGGGGAGCCCAGGATGAAGACAAGCACTGTAGGATGGTGGTAAAACAACCACAAGGTTCTTTGGCCTGGCAGGTCCAAGGGTCAAGATATAAAGATGATGGATTGGAGGACACCCAAGCTGAGGTGCTCTTCACATTCCTTACTTCATTTTGACCATGTCAACCATGTTATGAAGTTAGGTGTAAGAGTAGGAGTGGAAGAAATGAGGCTAAAGGACCTGGTGACATTTGTATGAGGCAAATTAGAGAAAATGACTCTAAGAGAGTTGCAAACTTCAATGCATACCTGTGCTTGTATCAAAATGTGGAGCAATTAATAGTCAGATAGGGTCGGTTCTATCTGAAAAGCTTCTCCACAGTGTTAAATCACTCTCTCCATTTACATTTTGAGCCTAAAAATATCAAGAGAAGGTGAAATCTGAAAATACTGACTAGGAGATATCATCTTCTGACTCGGCAGAACTTTGTTTTAAAGCTGTAGGAGAGCATTAGCTCTGAAATCAAAACAAAGAGTAAATGTGTCAATTGTAAATTTAGTTCCCTCCACTGCTCACATCCAGAGGCTGGCCTTTGCAACAGGAAGCTCAACACCTTTTTTTCTGGCTTCTCTTTAATATTTGTGTTGTGAAAGAGATGAACAAGAAGAAAGATTCTAAAGAAGGATGAATGACAAGACTGGAAGAGGAGGTAAGCTTACTGGCTGGGTAGTATAAAGACCAACCTAAGTGAAAATATTGTTCCTCATATCACCCTATCCTTCCCCACTCTAAATGCATATACAAATAAATATAAACCATATATCAATATTTAAAAGATAGTAGGTGAAACATTTTATCTCTTCTCCAGGGCAGTTTCATTAACACCAAGAGCTTTATTTCACAAAAATGAGGAAAGAAGAAAATTTGATCAGGGTTGTTGCTTAACCCAGTGTCCAGGTCACTCCCAACAGGCAGAGTGCTCACCTTTATATCCTCCATTTTCCCAAGTCAGAACAGGAAGCCTGGTACTCACCATCCTCACCGTCCTGTAATCAGGAGGAAATTCTAGGATGGTTCATCCCAGCTTCTGCCTGGTGGATGTGCTCCAATGTGTACCAATAATTAAAAATTCGATTAGTCAGAGAAAATTTGTCTTCAAGTAGGCACTAAAGAATTTGGAAAAGGTGCAAGGGACACTGGCTCCAACCGCATCATCATTAATGTTTAATTTTAAAAAATCTAAATAGAACCATTTAAAATAAATCAGGAAAGACCCATTCTAAAACTAAAACCTCTTTACAACACTGACAAACCTCTCTCCTGGGAAATGGGAGATCAATTTCTGCTTCACGTAGTCCTCTCTAGTGATCAAACCTCCCGAATAGAGGATTTAAACTTCCTAAAATCTCATGGATGGCATTTGAGCTTTGATGTAACCTCAAATGTGAAAGAAGGTGCTGCAGCTGCAACAGCTCTCAAGGCAAATAAGAGTTTTTCTGATATCTTTTTCCTCACCTCTCCTTAAAAGAGCTTCTGAACACCTGCAGCTCACATTAACTGCAATTTGTGGAAGCCCAGCTAGTCTGGAAATCATCCCTGGTGCCCACACCAGAAAGTACATTAAAATGGTACTTTAACATCAGCAAGTCGCTAATAATCTAAGTAACTTATAATTACTGAAAAGCACCTGTGTAGAGCCCACCTGAAAGTCTTCTATCACTGACGCCTTCATGTGCCTAGCAAGCAAATGCCCAACCCTTTTAACCCCTCATTTAGGTGAATTCTCTGTCTCCGCAATCCTTTATCTCCACATCTCTATCTCGCTTTTTCAAACAGCTATTAAACAAACTACATTGTGGTGCAACCTTTTTTTTGAAACAACTCACCAATTCAGAGCTCACTCCCATCCCTCTGTGTAATTTCTGTGCCAGGAAGAGATTAAAATACCAATAATATCCATTTCAGGAGCTATTCGCTGTTGCTAAGAGGGCATGAACACAAGTGCTAGCCAGCAGCAGTTGTGGTAGAGATAAATGTTTCAACGGATTTTTGTCTAGCTTCATTGTCTAAATCGAGGGAACAATAGAAGCTATTTTCTCTTATTGCAAAAATCTCCCATTAGCAATTCAAAGTCATTTAGTCAGTTGAACTGACATTTGTTCTAAACTCATCCACCAATGAGCTGTTTTTAGTGAAGTCAATATGTCACCGTTAGTCTCATTTAGGAAATAAGAATACGATTTTCAAAACGTAACGCTACCACCACGTCCATCCTAACAGCCGTAACTACCTGCCTAACAAATGAGTGATGACAAAAACTCTACGTACAGCAGCCTGTGGGTGCAGAGGAGCAGTACGGGGCGTAAATTTCTGTTCCAATTAGTCTGTGCCTGCACATGACATTTTCAAAACATCGTCATGTAGATTTTCTTGTTGTACGTACCCCAAGCTGCCAAGGTCCTGCAGCAATGTGTTTTGATGCTGCTTTAAGGAGAACACTCTGCAGCTTCAGATTTGTAAGTAAAGCCTTTATTTAACTATAAGATCTTTATTTATAAGGCCTTCGTTTAACTATAAGACCAACTAAACTTTATTCAGTTACCCGAGTTGAAGGAATCTGTGGTGTGGTCAGGAGGCAGTAACCTTCTCTCAGGATTTTACAGGGCACTGGTACTTTCTTATCAACTCTAACCCCTGGCCACTGAAGTGCTGAGAGCTGTAGACTGTGGAGCAAAGTGTTGAACTTGCCTTTTCTTGCACAAAGCAAACACCATGTGGTTTGCCAGAATGTGAGAGCTTCTTTTAATATAGTCATGATCTATGTCATAAATCCTTTCTGCTTAGTAAATTAGTTACATTGCACCCTGGTTGGTCAGCATTTACTTCAGAACACGTTTTTTTTTCCTAGAATAAAAACATGGCAAAGAGGAATTTCTCTCTTTTAATAAAAATGAAAATTATAAAGGAAAAACTGAAAATGCACGTCATCTGACGTGTGGATGATTCCCCAGTCTGTGGACTTATATCTATAATCTGCCGCCACCTATTCAGTGTTACCACTGAGCTCAAACAGGAGCGATGCCAGTCAGAGTAGGATACAAGACTGGGAATGAACAAAGTCTCAAAAATCTTGTAAGAAAATGACTACAAATGGGATTATAGCAGCATCTTTTTGTTTCCTTGTTCTGAGGTGCTGGGTCTGCTGTTAATGTTGTCTGTTTTTTAATCGTTATCTGAAGATTTAATAACCAGAAATTTGGTTTAATGGGAAACAAAGAAAAAAAGAAAAGGAATGATAAGATAACAAAATATTTCCATGGTCAACATCATGCCTGGGAAAAATGACTAATGTCGCTGTCCTTGAACAGCCAGAGGTCACCAGCCTTGAGGCCGTGTTGCTGAAAACGCAGCTGCGCTGGGCAGGGCATGTCTCCAGGATGGCGGATCACCACCTCCCTAAGATTGTGTTCTACGGTGAACTCGCCACCGGCTGCCGCAGGAGAAGAGCCCCAAAGAGGAGATATAAGGACTCCCTGAAACAACACCTCAGCCTTGGCCATACTGACCACCATCAGTGGTCCACCCTGGCCTCCAATCGGGAGATTTGGAGACACGCCATACATAACGCTGCTGCCTCCTTTGAGAGCACGAGTAGAATCAGTCTCGAGGAGAAAAGACAACGCAGAAAGAACCGTGCCTTGACTGTACCACCCAAGGAGACCTTCTGGTGTGCTCTTTGCAACCGGTCTTGCCTATCCCACACTGGCGTTTTCAGCCATCAGCGCGCTTGCAGTAAGCGTGGGAAAAGCCCTTCCCAAATCTTCGTCCACGAAGCCAAGCCATGATGATGATTTTATTTTTTCCTATTTCAGCATGAAAGAATGAAATAAGCAACTTCACTGAACAGAAACCCAAAATACTAAAAAGATATGGAAAAAAAAAATACATGATGCAATCAAATTTTAAGAAACTGATTTTTCTTTCTTTCTCGACTTTCAGCTCAGATATCTTTTATGTTTTTCTTACCACCACAGTAGAAATATTCTCAGGAAGACATACAACTTCAGAGGGCAAGGACACTGCCAGGACAAGAGAGACAGAATCCAGCCTAGACAAACCGGTGCCACACGAGAAGGGAACCACACCAAAACTCAAGATTTTACAGGAAGTCTTTTCAACCTTTCCCTTACATGCAAACATGATTTTTTAAATGACAGGAAAATTGCTAGTCATCCACTTCAAAATCCCCAGGCCACAAAACACAATAGCAGATTACAGGAAATGTGAATATTTGCCCAGGCTGAGCTGCAGGAACAAGATATGAACGATATCATCTTCCTTCAGCTCTGGTGCACATGAGAATTGACCTTAGGAGCTGTGTTTTGTTGGCCTGCATACTTATGGCACAACCTGGGCAAGCGAGATTCTCTACAGGATGAGAAACCAGTTGTTTTCCTCTTTCCCCATCCCCATTTCCCTCCACCCTGAGGAAAAGCTGTCATCTGGATGACAAGTCAGAAAAGAAAATCCAACCAACCAAACAAACAAAAAGTTACGGTGAATTCTTCCTTTCTATTACTTTATTTTGGATGCGAGAAATCAATATTCAGCTGTAAACTGCATCTGATCTAGTAACCTCAAACCCAATAATCCACTACTGATGCTTCAGTCGGGACTTCAGTAAAGGAAGCCCAAGTTTAGCCCAGACACTGGGTACTGTGTCAGCCTGGCATATAAATATGCTGACATGTATCTAGACATTTAACCAGCCAAGGTGAGAGCTGAAATACCAGGGAGAGCTGTCTTGAGTACGAAGTACCCAAGGTAATTTAGTTTCAGGTAAATTCATAATTGAATTCTTAATCTTGCTACACCCAGTCAACAGCTGAAAGCAATGAAGCAGCTCCGGTCCCTCCTTCCTAGGGAGTTTCACTCTAAAATTTTTAAGCTCTTGTATTTTGAAACATATAAAATTCCAGCTGAGAGGAGTGAGTGGATTATCACACTTTACTGCAGCAAGAAGTGTACACAGGTGGTACCTCCATGCTGTACTTTGTGAAGTCTGTCTTCATTTCTCCCTACCTGTCCACAGCCCAGAATGTTTTGTCACTACAAAAAGGTGTTTTTGATGAAAGATGGTGTTTTACTGTTTTAATAAGAAACAGTATTTAATAAGACACAGGATTAATAAGAAACAGTATTTTTTTTTCAGTCCTCGGGAGGGAGAGAGGAGAACTGTGTATTTAAACATTGCAAGTAAAATATGAAGACTTATTACCATTGAAGGATTTCCTTAGTCAACAGAGCACAGACACTGGAAGACAAGAAACCCCACGGCTGAGGCTGATGCTTGTTTAAACTGGAAGAAGACATACGACTACCAACACAGGCGCACGTCTACGCAAAGACACACGTGCAGAATTACACGCACGTCTTGAGTTTTATCATGTGAATTCAGGATGACTTTTTATATCATTTCCATGCTTGTCGCATGGGTGATGATATCAAATGGGAAGAGATCTAAATGTCTAGAAGACCACACTCCTCTGGTTTGTGAGCATGGCCCGCAATCCCCGCAGGAGCCTGGTAAGAGCAGGGGTTTGTTCTGTATCTGAGCACGTCCTCTGACACAGTGGCTGAAAACATCCCAACTGATTATTCGAAGCATAGAGAGATGGTGAATGAAGACTTGTACAAATGTGCCAAGTCATGTCAACACCAAAAAGCAGACCCTGCAGTTTTCAGAGTGTTTTTTTGTCATTTGGGCTGAAAATGCTTCAAATTGCAGCCAGTCACTACTCTGTTGTCTCATCTCTCACTTCACTGAGCTTTAGTACTCGGTGCTGAGGGGCCACCCTTTTAAACTGCTGGCTCAAATCCAAAATCAAAAAGAGTACCGTCAATTTTAATGATCCTGACAAAGATGAACAGATTACAGAAGCAAAACCAGTGAGAAGTCGAGGTACATCTCTAGGAAAGCCTGGGCTTCTGCAGCAAGCCTAGTGAGAGCTGGATTTACTGCCTTTCTCTTACACGAACTGGTCGAAGCCAGCAGAAATCTCACAACTGTGATTACCATTCCAGAATCACAGAGGAATTTTCTGGCTTTGAACTTCTTTTTTTTTTAATTTTTCAGTTTAGTTGCTGTTAATAGACTTTCATGCCACTATCAATCAGAATTAGAGACAGAGTTAAAAGAAAATCTTTCTTACAGACAGAACAGTGACAGTTATGTCAGCCCTTTTCTGCTTCTGGAAGGTCACTTCATTGTTTTCCACTGAAAAACTCCTCCCTTACACACTTAAGAGCTTTTGTTCCATAGGGTTCAGACAGATCAGAAGGGCTGTCTAACGAACTACGTTTTTCATCATCGTTAGATGATCTCCAAGGTGTCATGTAGCTGTCTGACACTATTGAAGACTAAACTGTTTCAGCTATTGTTGGGCAGAAGATAAAATATATATGCTTGGTTGCCTGATGTCTCCGAAGATACATGTTTCACTCTTCTGTATAATCTGGACTTTCAAAGGTTTATATACAGAAATATCACATTTTCGTAACTCAGCTGAGAAGAAATGAAATTAGTATCTGTCCATCGCCTGCCAGTGTAGAGTGGATTTTCATATAGAGCCATGGGTAACCGCTGCCTCTCTCATATGTTGCTAAGAACTCAGAAGGAATTAAACAGACAAATTTCCAACCAAAGGAAACCACATAAAGGCTTAAAACTCCTATGACCTCCAAAAGGATTTTATTCTCTTTGTGAGTTTTGGTCTGTTTTTGTTATAGTCACTTCAGCCAGTGTAACTTGTCAAGAGACAGAGAGTCACTAAAAAATCGTTTTTATTCACTAAATGTTAGTGAATGTTCTATTCACTATAGAATATTTTGATGAAATTACCTGATTTAGTTGTCTCTTGGATCTCTACGTTTGTTTCTTGGCTGGAATCACAGCAAGCATGACAGCTCTTCAAATCTGTGCTTGCTATGATCCCTGCATCCTTTCCAAAATTTCATCTCACAGTCCCACTCTTGCATAGATATTTGTTCAATACAAAATAGCCTGGCACCCTCCTTTCACCTCAAGGTGGAAGAATGATTCAATGAACAGTGTGCAACCTTGTGATACACAAAATCTGAATTCATTTCTGTGTTGTGATACATTTGGTATCTGACTTTGGATGAGTCATTTAGTTTTTTCATGTTTCTACTCCCTGTATGGAAAAAAACCCCAACCAAAACCCCTGCACAAATAAAACAAACCCCCAGAATAAATAAAGCTCCCTTGGCTCAAAGGCTACAATGAAATGCTCAGGTGTGAGATCTGCATGTCCCAGGAAAGTACTTCTGATTGATGTTAGTGTTTTTCTCATGCTATTCAAACACTTTCTTCTTCCTCCAGCACAGCAGGCAGTTTATACTCCAGCAGTCTGCTGGTATTGAACTGGTTTCCAGAGGTACCCACCAACCATTCCTACTTCAGGCCATAAGTGTTTTCTTTAGCTCATATTTAACAAGACAGCTTTGGAATTGGCAAACTGAAAACCTGGCTAAAAAGCTTGGGCAATGAGGACCAGCTGCAGACTGCAGTCTCATGACTTTTTGCTAGACCTGAAAACTCTTCTTGAATACTTTTGAGACCCTTTTACATAACACTGATTACTGGCAGACAATGGGAGTCTTCCAAAATCTTCAACGCTTCAGTCAAGGGTCCTTCTTTAATCCTTGGTGAAATAACACACAAACCTGGCTAAAAAGCTTGGGCAATGAGGACCAGCTGCAGACTGCAGTCTCATGACTTTTTGCTAGACCTGAAAACTCTTCTTGAATACTTTTGAGACCCTTTTACATAACACTGATTACTGGCAGACAATGGGAGTCTTCCAAAATCTTCAACGCTTCAGTCAAGGGTCCTTCTTTAATCCTTGGTGAAATAACACACGACGTTGCACAGACAATGGGAGTCTTCCAAAATCTTCAACGTTTCAGTCAAGGGTCCTTCTTTAATCCCTGGTGAAATAACACATGACGTTGCACACAGTGTGACTGTTTATGGGAGCAGCTAGGATCTGGTTGGTTTATCACTTCAGAAACAGATCTACATCTTCATGATAATCTCAGCTAAAATTGAAGTTTTTAAAATGTTTCTGTCTGTCATCAGAGCCAAACAGCGAGGAATTTTACAAAAGAATGATCAGCACAGAATGCATTAATCCTGCACTGGTTTGTATCCATACAACCTGACCAATGCTGGTAGGAAGGGACGAGAAACAGAACTTGATTTTTTGAAAGATAAGAAGTCAGGTTCCCCTGGGGTCAGTGTCTCTGGTAACAATACACAATGAGTTCAACCAGCAGTAGTTTCAAAGAAGGGTCACAATCTGCATTCCCATTAAGTGCTTTCGGCTATGAAAATGCATCAGCCTTTCAGAAAAAATTCTGTACGTGCACATGCAGCATTGAGTTTGTAGTAAGCTTTACACGTAACGGAGTAGGTTCAGTTCCCTGTCCCAGGAAAGCAAGGCTTCGCCAGTGGGGTACATCCAAGTCATCTGAGGACTTTAGGAACTTGCTTTGTTTATAACATCAGAGCAAAGGGCCAAAGATCGAGGAGAACTTGGTAGACATAGTCACCGGAAAGTTACTGGGCTTTGGATCAAATGATGCAAACCGTAGGTACTACAGATTGCCAACGCTGCTGAAAAAAACAGCAACACAATCGGGCACGTGAAAATGTGGGACAAAGAATTTGTGATATGACTATTGGTCACGCCATGGTATTATCAAGGGTGGAATATCCACGAAGTGGTGTTGAAAGTGAACGTGGAAGACACACTCAGTAACAACACTGAGACAAAGAGCTAACAAGCACATGCTACCACGCAATGATGGAGAGTATTTAAAGCAGCTCTATCATGTGGGATTCAGCTCCGTATTTGGACAAATGAATTTAGGTGTCTACCTGGGGACTTAGGTACTCTCCCCATTGCAGTCAGCAGGGCTGACAGAGCCTGGAGAGTTTCCAGTGCACTCTGAAATAGGAAAATCAGAACTGCAGCCAGGCAGCTGAGTAGAATGTTTGTAAGTCTCTCATTATTTCTCAGAAGTTTAAGAGCTTTGAAATTCTTTTTAAAACCCTTAATTTTTCCACTAACCTGTTTGAAATCAGAATAAAGTATTCCAGAAACAGTCACTGAGCCTCAGTGAAGACTTAGTACTTCCTTCCCATTGTATTGGTAGTCTCCCTCACACAAAGCCCAACCGAATACAAAGCTTATCAAAGCTTGGACCTTTATATTCATATGTAAAAACATACGGCTTTTTAAAATCATTAACTTCTTTCCTGAATGTATTCAAACATCGCACCAAAAAATTTAAAAGATAGCAATAAAGTGCATTTAAAGTTATATAAATTGCAAATCACATTTGTTAACTTAGCTGACCCTAATGTGGTAATTAACACAGAATTAATCTCTCTTGAGGAGATATAAAACATATGAAATCAAGACAATCTGGAATCCAGCCCAGCAAAAGGTTTATATAAAGAGGATGCACTAATCTTTTAAAATAAGGCTTTAAATGCTAAATTTTAAAGTGCTAGAATAAACTAAAAACTTGAGGACTTTATTGCTAACCCCTTGAAGCAGAATCTTCTTTACATCTTCAAAAGAGATAATTTCATATGCATGAATATTGCTTACAGGTTAACCACCCTTTTTTGCTAGAAGGCTTTGTCAGCTAGGAAGATACAATCCTTTAGATTAAAAAACAAACAAACAAAAACAAAAATACCAGCAAAAAAGCCACAGACAGATGCTGTCAGTCTTACTGCAATGGAAACGAGCAAATCTGGCAAGAGCATCTAGTGGTCAAATCATTGACTCAGTCTCCCTAGCAAAAAACTCAAACTAAAAGCTGGAGATCAGAGACAAGCTCTGGGAAAAAAGAAATGCATAATCTGGTTTTAAAAATAAAAACACCACAAATGTTCCAAGGAAGGGGAATATATTCATCAAGAAACGAGGGCAGTGAACAAAAGAATAAGGGCTAAGGAGAAGGAGTTCTCTATAGGAGGACCCACAGCCTCCCACAAAAAAACTGTAATCTGAAAAGCAATGAAAACTAAAGAGGTGTTTGCTATTCTCCACCCTCCAAAACTTCCAGGTATTTTTTTGTCAGGGAGGAGAGCTCATTGCTTGTTTCTTTGCAAAATCTGGATCTTCAATTTCTTTGAGGGTCCAGAAATGTTGCAATGTGATCCTGAGATGAGCACAAAGAAGCTATGGAGGAAACTCAACTGAAGGTGCAGCCTAAAAGCATTACGCTGCAGGACTATCACCGGAACGCAGTTGTGTGCGAAGCATCATCTAATCCCACTTGCCTTAGGAACCTTCGCAATTCAGAGCTGTGATTTACAGAACACGTTGTCAGCAGTCCAAAAGCAATGGAGGGCAATTTCGAAGAGGAATGTATTGCTTTCTCCTCGTGCTGCAGAGGTCAAACAGACAGTCTATGTCTTTCAAGAGATGTATGTCTGCATCCTTCACAAGGCAATTTCTAGCCCCTCATTTTATTAACCCAAATCAGCATGGACCCATTAGACAGCACAGGAAGGAAGAATAAGCAATATATTAGACAGAGAAGCTGCCTTTTTACGCCAACAGCCTGAATATCCTGGCGTCATGACTCACAAAGGCTAAACACATCCCTCAACCCCCCAAAAGTCTAAGCAAAGTTATCAAAGGAAGCCTTAAAGATGCCTCTATATGATAAATACATTTAAATAGGTTCATCCGCGTTTTAAAGCATGTAGATTTTGTAAGAGGGGCACAGAAATCAGAGCTTTCTTAGGCACTGAACAATTCCCATGTCGTTTAGATTTCCTTGCCCTCAGCAAGCAACACGTCCCCTTTCCTGTCTGTACAGCCTTGGCACTAGGGGTCCATCATTCCCAGCACTTAGCTCTTGGGGCTCTGACAGCCGAACATATTTAGTTTTATAAATAGAAAAACATTTGCGTCAGCCACTACACTGTGTTAATTCCCTAAATTGCCATATTTTCATTACTTGTTATAAAACATCCCTTTCCCCCCTCATCAGGGAATGATCTCTTGTGTAAAGGAGATAAATGTGGTTAACAGTTTAATTAATCTTCACGTTAGATCATATTTTCTTAGAAGGAAATGCTTAAATTTGTAGAAAGCAATGAAGGAATATCAAAGAAATGGAAGCTCCCCTTTCACAAAGCGACAGTTCATGTTTTCTGTCCACTTACAGCCCCTCTACTTGCAATACTTCAGATATTATTCCTTTCATCCCAGGCATTTCCATTCCATTTCTCAGGAGGAGCTTGCAAAGATATTAAGTCTCTGACTGCCGCAATTCCACCACAGTGGATTTCCAAACAGAAGAAGCTTCTTTGCTGGACAAACTTCCCTTTGCTCTTCCTGTCCTTCCCAAGTTACCTCCCACAGTACAGGCATTCTACTGCCACATCGAATGAACTTTAGAGCACAAGTATTCAGAACGGGTTTTCAGGTGGTCTCAGTGTCCCCACTTAGCAAAAATTTCTTTGAATGTTCTGCTCTGTGTGACCAGTGTGGTTATTCTCATTTACTGGAGGACCAGATAATCAGGTAACTATCAGGAAATTTCATAGGGCAATGAAGCATCAATTAATTTGTTAATAAATGCACAGTGCTTTGAAGAGGTAAATAGCTGTAAGTGCTGGGCACTATAATTAAGAAAATGCTAGATGCAGATAAACTGAAAAACAAAATTTCGTATCTGAAATTGCTACAGAGCTATTTACCCTCCATCTGTGGATAGTGTTCTTGCAGCAGCAAGTAAGCTTGAGAAGGTTTAATTCGGAAAAACTAGCAGTTGAAATGGTAGTTTTACTCCAGCCAATAAACACCTTGCTCTGATTTCAGAGGGTTGCTGTCTTGAGAACCGAACTTTCACAATGATATTTTTTTGGGTTTGGCATCTGCGGGTCGTTCTGTGTTTCTCAGGAAGCCGCCTTACCTGCACGCAATGATTGACCAGCATCACTGGCTGTGCCATCTCAGGCACTTTAGCATTACCGCAGGGGAAGGCTCGTATAAAGAAAAAGCTTCTCTGCTTCTATGCCTGGAGAGCGGTTTCAATCGCTTAAAACACCTGGAACTAGTGGAAACTCCTTAAATTTTCATTGTGTTCATGGGTGGCAGAGAACACGCCCATATTGAAAATCAGACTTCATTTTTGCTTCAAAGCAAGGCCTGAACTCTTTACTTTGTCTCATATTGACCAATATCATTAAAGTCACTTTGATAATTAATTGGCCACAGAGTGCTGCCACCTTGTTCTGCATCGATCAACAGAGGACAGTGACCCGCAGCAAGGAGTGACTTGAGCAGGGATCAGCCTGGCTCTCCATAGAGTCATTAACGATTTGCATCACTGATGGAGAAAGAACAGCAATACTGTAGCTCAGACACTGTACAAGAGGTATGAGAGAATTATCTACTGTGCTCTGCTGGACTGAGAAATCCCAAAGAAATTCATCTGTTCTTTGCATTAAACCAGAGAGCAGAGAGTTCAACTAAAATCTTGTCTCTCTAGGCAAGAAATCAAGTAAAATCATCCTTCCACCAATAAAAAAATACTGAATTAACAGCGATATGACTAGCCTCGTGTGTTCCCTTCCAGTACAATGGATAAAAAAATGGTCTCACTGGTTGTGTAGGGAGGATTTGTACTGTGAACTTCTGGCAACATCTGAGAAAATAAAATATGCTTCTCCTGGTTACTGAGGCCAACCTGGACGCACAGCAGCTCAGGGCCATGTGCAGTCTGGCCTGATTTTGGAGGCACAACAGCCACGTAGACACAGTGCGGGTTCACAGTGAAATCCTGTGCCTAAACCCAATCAAGCAAATCTTCAGGACATCAGATTTTTCTACACACAATACACTCCAAATCACTCTTCTTTGCTTTGGGATATTTCTTCATGTTGTCAGACTCTGAGTTGGCACCGCTGGATTGATAGCTTCCAAAACATGTTTCCTCACATTTCTAGGAAAATTAAACAAATTTAAGCAACAACTCGAATATATGTGCTTTCAAAAATATGCACAGATCGGCTAGTTCATTTGTTTTCGTGGCAGCCAAAGATCTGCAGCCTTTCCCCAATCCCTAAAATGAATCAGAGCTGGAAACCAGCATTTGAAGCATTACGGGTAAACAGTCACTTCTGGCAATACAAGCATGCAGAGCGCAGCCCCGGAGCTTGGGTACCTGGAGACCCGAGACTCTCAAAGGCTCATTACAACAGTAGGGAGCTTGCTGCAGTTAGAAGCAGCTTCCAGTTTGCATGCAGTTAGGTGAAAAAGAATAGAACTTAGCACAAGCTTTCTTCATGTTGGAAAAAAGCCACTAACATCAAGGAAAATGAAACTGAAAAAAAACAGTCCTTTGTATAAAGAGGTTTGGCAACAGGAGACTGAAGAAACACTAAAAAACACAAAGGAAAAGTCACCATTCATCGTTTTTTGCCCAGCTATCATGATAAAATGGGCAACCCTCAACAGAGACAGATGTGGCGACATCTTAAGAAAACAACCTGAACCTACACCACTGCGTCTTTGGGGACACGGAGTGCCAAGGCCCTGACTCTCAGGATACAGCGGCATGGAGAAGCCATTTTTTACATTGCAGATGCCCAAATAAAACAGAAGAAACTGGACCATGCGGGTTCCCCACAGCTTCACGGAGAGATCCAAAGTATAGAAACCAATCGGCGGGTTGTGCGGGAGAGTTAATCAGTCTCATTCTCCTGAAGGTATCCTGTGTTTCTTCTTCAGTTCTGCACTGGAAGTTTCTTGCCTCGGTGTACTACAAGGACAGTAGACTGCTTTAAAGCTACATATGTTCATGCTCGTGTTGTCGTTCCAAGACAGAATTATCACTATCAGCTTCACTTGGTAAAGGTTGTTAGCAGTTCTAACCAGTCTAATTAAGGCTGCTGTTCACTGAGTGGAAAGATCACAGTAAAAAAGAAAAAATCATGTATTTAGCACCTACGCCTCACCTTCCAAATTTTCGTATAGTTTTAAGAAACACACAAAGCTGTGTAGCAGTTAGTGTATTTGGACAGTTTGGGGGGTGCAGGTGAAATATTGACTGCAGCACAATCAAAGATGATGAACTATCTACCCTGAACCCTGGGTATTGCTACCACAATAAACAAAAAAATAAATTAAATGGAACACGGATTCAAGGTGACTCTTCTCCAGAGATTCCCTGCTACAAAATATAACGAGGTGTCGCGCCCATCTCTCTGCCTCTGAAACTATTACCACATCTCTTGGTATTCAAAGGCAAACCTGCAGATCTGAAAATAAGCAGATCCAAGTCAGTGAGTAACTGAGTCCTCTTCTCCATTTGACACCAATCGTAGTAATGAGACCTCCTTTGAAAAACAAACAAGCTGCGTAATTAGTCTGCTATCTGCAGTCTCTTATATTCTGCGTTTCAAGGAACATCAGTCACTCGCATCCCACGTTACTTCCATTCCACTCAGGCACAGCATCCTTCTCAGTGCTATCTCAGAGCATTAATTCTGGTAGAAATGCCAAATCACATAAGCAAAGTGAAACAGAATATTGTTTACAACAGTGTAAGGAATCCCATAATGTTTTATATTTCCTGCCTAAATTATATATATGTTTCCACTTCACATTTGAGCCTTGGCAGGCTCAGAATTATGTTTAGCAGCTCAGTTAAGAGATCAGTTCACACTCTCACAAGATGCTCATATAACTCCAAGTCAGGTGTTGGAAGACAGCTTCCAGCTCACAACTGCATGAGTCGAGGAACACAGCACGCTTTATAAAAGTTGACTATTAAAGGATGTCAGAGAGGAAAGAAAAGATGTAATCTCGAACCTTAGGGGAACGCACACCATTGAGCCATCACCAGCTCCTGGCTGGTTTGCTGACTGATGACAAGAGCTACAGATGGAAAAGGTGGGAGGGAGTTAAATGGAAAGCTGTCCAGCTCTTATACTTTCCAGACTGTCAACAGCTCTTCTCTGTTACTTTTTGTGAAGTTGTTGGTTTTTTTTTTTTTCTCAAAATCCCCAGGAAGAATTGTTCATAGCTTTGGTTATCCTCGGTTTCAGGAAACAGAGACACTGGAGTTCTTCTGTACTGAATTCAGTAAAGACAATGTCATTGACTCCCACCAGCCTCACAGAGACCCTCAGAGAACTGTTAAAACAGCTCAGCACACTTTAGGGACAGCTTCCTTCAGGACTGTGCTGTCCGAAACTCAACTATGAGCCAGAGGGGCCCATTTTTTTTACAAGATCCACACAATTCCTAACAGATGCCAGTTTGTCTGAGCTCTTCCAGTGATGTTTTGTCGCTGGCTGGCACTCACTGATTCCCTCAGATCAGCCTGTACAACTGAGGAAGCAATAGATTTTAAATAGGATGTTGTTTTTCTTCCTTACCCTTTCCCCTCCTGTATCCAAAAGCCAGTTATGTGCAAACCAAACCAAAAAGAGAGTAGTAAGGATTGACAGCCACCCGAAGCCTGAGATAGTATCTCACTGAGGCATTAATTCTCCTGAGCCTCCTGTAGTAAATAAACGGCATACAGTAGAACACAAATGAGCATCTCTGCAACTGTGATTTCATCGTCCCGAAGGGGACCCGTGCCTGGCACAAGGCCAGCTTTGTAATTCAATACTGAGAGCGAGCGCGCAAATGGACCTCGGGAGGAGGATCGATTTTAATGTAATCCCATCTACTAATCAAAAGAGACGGAGGGATTAACATTCACTAGGAAATGTCTGCTCAAAGATGTCATAGTTTATTGATAAAGATAGCTGTGTTTTAATTAAGATACAAAATGCCAATTCCAGGTCTAATTTCAGCTGCAAATAATCGGTTATTGATGATGTGTCTGCCTGAATTGTTTTAACCTGCCCTAGAATGTTGGGGGTTTTAACTAGATCGGCCAGCGTGGACTGGCTTTTCATGCTCAAAGAGAACACATCCTCATACTGTCTTCAGCATCCAGGCATGAGTTCTCTAGAGTTTCTTTTTTTCCCCAATATGAAATGCATTGTTGGCCCCGTGCCCAAAGGAATTCCTGACTCTCCATCCACCACTGTCTACCCACCTGCACAACTGTGTCCCGCTTTGTTTATGCTATAACATGCTGAAAGCAGCAAGCCGATATGCAGACCTCAAAAGGTCAGATGACATCTGAAAAATGCAAGCAAGACATGTCCAAAAAGTTTATCTCCTGCATTATCTCCTCAGAGAGAGCAGAAAATGCTGTACCTTGTCTAGGCTGGGAGGGTTTCCAAGATAAGCAGAACTGACTTGCTTAAGACTACATCCAGTGACAAAGCATAAGACTTACTTCTTCTGAGCCCTCTGCTCCACCCTCTCCATCACTCTTGAACATTACCGTCTCTAGTACTACCATCGTGAACACTACGGCCATCTGTAAACGCGGCCCTTTTCAGAGGAACACAGCAAACCGCACATGCTTTTATGACCCACAATCTTCATCCTTCAGTGGGGCAGTGCTTGCAGAAGATATTGTCCACACAGATGGTACCTCCTCCTGCAGCTCAGAAAGAAACTAGAGGCCCAGGCTTGTCTTCACGGGGCTGACAAACCTCTTCTGATCTAGCACTGTGTCACACAAAGAGCAGTTAGGCTGAGTAGTGGGACATGGAAAGGCAGGGTGCTTTACTGCGGGGTGGTAAAAAAAATCGTATTCCCAGTTCCCTTCATTCTGGGTTTTGTTCATTAAAAAAAAACAACTGTAGAGTTTTGCTGCAAGTCAACACAGCACACCCTACCCTCTGCAAGATCTTGGGGGCAAGCAAGGATGCTCTGACATAATTTCACAAAATCTTAAGCTCAGACCTAGATTCAGAACTGACCTTTGCACCTGCAGTCTCTGTCTGTAAGAGACCATGATGCAGATAGCTTCCTCACATTGATTTTAAACACTGATACTTGAGCGTGTTTTCTGATTTGGCTCAAATCACGGTGCATTCCTATTCCAGACGTTGGTGTTCAAGGATCCGCACGCAAGTAGTCAGACCAAGGTGCAGAGATTAAATCCTACACCACGTGCACTGAAACACATAGCCTCACAGCCTGATCGATCCTCTGCTGATCCCTCACTTCCATCGTTGCTTTCAAGGTGTGACTTAAGCTAAAAGCTCAGGCTTTTCTTCTTTAACAAGCGCTCCGTTGCCTCGTCTCCCTGCTGCAGAGCTGTCAGCCCAAGCTCACCCCTGCTCTTTCCCCAGGCCTCCTGATAGCTCTTTATTCACACCTTCCTGGTACAAAGTACAGGGCCCATTCTCCTCCCACCCACTTCTTTGCAGTCAGCTGGTGTCCCTGTGACTCATCTGCTTCCAATGCAGACTTCAGAGGCCGGTTCGAGGAGTTTCTTAGCTGATCTCACAGTAGCTGTATTCTTCATAATTAGTTGCAACCATGTAGAGAGGAACAATTTTAAAGATTGCTATATTTTTTTCTCTCCTTTCCCTGGGTTGGAAGAGGATGAGGTCCTTCCAGGAGACAGATGGCAGTGGGGATAAGAACAAGGTCCTACCTGGGAAAACTTGTCCTCTCCCCAGAACATGGGGTCTGGAGACTTAGAACTTTATAGCAGAAGAGAGGTGGGAAAGAAAGTTCCCTTTCTACGATGGATGCTGAGATTTTGGAGCAACAGAGATTGCTCATAGGCTGGAAAGAAAGGGAATGAAGGTATGGAGAGAGAAGGCAGTGAATGAAAGGAAGAACATGGATGGATCCAGCTTCTTTTACAGAAAATACAGCAATCTCAAGCCCACCTAAGATGAAGAGGCTACAGATATCAGTAAAAACATGATATTTATTTCTGCATCACTTCCGTGCCTTTCAGGGACCTGTTCAATACTCAGAGCTGAACAAGCTTCCAGGATGCAGCTTCGCATTCTGCTTCTGGAGACAGACACCAAGCCAACAGAGGGAAGGAGTTGAGGATCTCTTATGAGGCAAAAGAGCACAAGGATAGACCCACCTCAAGATCATCCTTCCCAAACTAGACAAAAGCGGAGGAGAAAGAAATTTAATTTTGAAGGAAAGGTTGGAGCTGCCCTGCAAAACCAGAGGTAGGTTAGCGCAGCTTTCTGGCTTGACTGATGGGAAGAAGGACAAAAGGGAAAGCGAACACCTGGCAGCCATACTCTGGCCGTGGTTTGCTGGGCTTAACACTGAGATGAAGCAGAACCGTGTCGGGTTCCCATGCAGGGACAACGGATGGGAACCGAGGGCAAGTCAGCAGGAGGCAACGGTCAGCACGTGTCCACGAACCCGGAGATGAGCAGGCCAACCCTCTTACATGCTGAAGCAGTCAGGACCTGTTCCACCCTGGGAATTCTGCCGGGGCAGTTTAGCATGAACAGAAATGGCACAATGCAGTTGCAGGGAATTGGTGATGAGACGACATCTCTTGCTTCTGCATCAATCTGTGGTAAGGCGACATGGAGATAAGAGCAGGACCAAGCACTGAGGACCAGCTGTTTTACGTAACTGCCTCCATCTTACGTGTGACCTAGGGGAGCTCATAGAAGATGCTGTCAAAGAGGGAGAAGAGAGGGGACAAGCTGTGAAGGGGTGTTTCTAAGAAAAAAAAAAAGAAAGAAAAATGCCTAGTGGAGCTTTGCTACCTTTAACCTTCCTGTTTTAAATGTGCCATCATGAACACTGCAGGGTTTAACAACTGCCTTTTACAATCGCAGCTACACGGTAATGGCAAATATTAAATCCTGCTATGGCACAATGGGGATTTTTCTTGAGAAAGACTCTGAATGCTTTAATCTGCTGTGGTAAAGGAGATGGGTCTCCTTTGAGCCCTGAAGGAGAGCTTGCTAGTTATCAATTTACTAAAGGACAACTGCACCATGCAGATGGAAGAGAAAACTGCTTTCAGTTTTGTTTTCTGTTGTCAGAAGCATCTTCTTTCTCTGTGTATGTAACAAGCCCCAGCATTCCGCAGTGGCTCTATACTTCCTCCCCTCTGTTTTCAGTATAGAGTTCACTACTCTTACTTTCTACGCATTGAATAAATGGAATTTTCATTTTTACAACAACAACAACAAAAAAAGTGCTGAGAGTTAATTAAGAGGTTTGGGTTTTGGTGGGGTTTTTTTTATATGGTCTTGCATAACACATTATGCAGCACCAAAACCAGGCTTTCTGAATGCTTTTAGCAAGAAAGGTATTGTGACATTTAAAAAGCACAGTAAAATACAAATATCATTCCATGTCCTGAAGTCTAGGGCTATGTGCACTCTGACCTAACAATTTCAGCAGGGAGGAAAAAAGTAAACTACAAACATCTCTACATATGGATAGGGGTTTATGACCTAAGGAATAGCTGTTGAACTTCAACTTTTCACAGAATACTGGAGACAAATATGGCACACAGGTATGCAATAGCAAGAGCCATAACAGTTTTCAATGAAAAGTAAAAACAATCCTGAAACAACAAATTAGACAAACAATATCTATGAGATAAACAGGCAAGACACAGATGGTCTGTGAGATGGGTAGGGAATTGGCTGACAGGCACTCCGAGGGTGGTGATCAACAGTTTTTCCTCAGACTAGCAGTCTGTCACAAGTGGGGTCCCCTGGGGAGTGATACTGGCCCCCACACTGCCCAGCATCTCCATAAATGACCTGGATGATCAGACTGACAACACCCTCACCGAGTTTGCTGGTGACACAAAACTGTGAGGTGAAGTGGACACGTCAGAAGGGAGAGGCATCCTGCAGACACCTGGACAGGCTGGAGGAGTGGACAGCCTTGCTGAAAGGGATCTGGAGGTCCTGGTGGACAACAAGCTGTACGGGAGGCAGCAGTGCTGCATCAGCGAAGAAAACTGGATCTTGGGCTGCATCCACCAGGACATTGCTAGCAGAGCCAGAGATGTGATCACCCACCACTCAGTGTTTGTGGGGCCAGAGCTGGACTACTGGTTTCTGGACCTCACAGTTCAAGAAAGACATAGACAGAGTGGAGAGAGTCCAAAGGAGGGCCACGAAGATGGTCAAAGAAGGAATGGATCTATGACATATATGATAGATACTTGTCCTATGAGGAAAGACTGAAGGAGGTCTCTTCTGACTGAAGGTCTCTTCTCCTTTGAGAAGAAGGTACTTTGTTGATCATTAAATCAATGATCTGGGGGAAAAGAAGATGTATTTGGGGCCTACAGTAGATTTGCTGAGAGTTGACAAAGGTTCATATACAAAATGAGACAAATACTGTTCTGAAAATTAAAAGGAAGGAGTTCCCATTCTCTCCCAGCTGTTCCATTGCTCCAGACTGGAAGAGATTACATTTTAAAATTAA